>NC_041393.1:322652607-322869287 GCF_002162155.2 Triticum dicoccoides | reverse complement strand
GGGCGGCGCGGGGCTCCGGTGTGGAGCTCCGGTCCAGGGGACGGCGAGCGGGCGGTTGGGTGGATCCAGCGAGGGGGGCGCCAGATCCGGTGGTGGTGCGGCGAAACAGGTCTACGCCGGTGCGGTGGCGGGACGGCACCGGCGGAGGACGTTGGCGGGGTCGAGCAGGCGAGCTCCGGCGGCTCGCCGGTCAGAGGCGGGTCTGGACGGTGACGGGAGGCGGAGGAGCGAGCGGGAGCTCGGGGGCGAGCGCTCCGGCGCGCGGCGGGGCGGATCGGGCCCCGATGGGCTTGGCCGGGCCCAATCTGGGCTTAATGGGCTCACGGGCTTTGCGGCAGCGCGGGGAGACAAGGGCGACATGGCCAGGGCACATGGCGTGCGTCGGTTGGCCCTGGCGCCGGCTGGCGGCGACGCTGCCCACTGGGGTGGCGCCACGTGGCGACGGCAAGGTGGAGGCGTGGGAGGAGGCCAAGTGGCGGCGGCGGAGCGGGCCGGTGCGAAAATGGACGTGGGGCGCGGCTGGAGGTAGGGGGTAGGCTAGGAGGGTAGGTTTAGGCCAAATTTGGCAGGGGAGGGCGTCCATATATAGTAGGGGACTAGGGTTTAGGGAAAATAGGAGGTTTTTGAACCCTCGGATTGCGATCTGACGGATCCGATCGACGGGGAGGCTAACTGGGTTAGTGGGCTGTGAAGAAGGGTTTGGCTGAGATGAGAGGGAAGGAGTGCAGCCCGACAACGGTTTTTAGAGACCGAAAACGTTCGACAAATAAACCGGCAACGGTGCCGCTACAGATCAGGGTTGGGCTATCAAATGAGCTCCGAATGCGATGAAATTTGACAGGCGGTCTACCTACACTATAGTAAGACCGCTCGCCAAGTTTCATCCCATTCCGAGGACATTTTTATGCCACTTATAAAATAATATTTCAGAGGTGTCGCGGGCACGTGTGGGTGTGGCTGGGCTCAGAACGGACAACGGAGAGGACCGAGGGAACCCGAACGGATGCAAGTTTTGAAAACCATGCAGATGATGACATGGAAAAATGCAACACGCAAGCAAATGACATGGCAACAACAGCGAATAACTGGAAGACACCTGGCGCGTCGAATCCGGGGCATTACATCAGCCTCGCGAGGATCGCCCGCAAGGCAATGCAGGCCTTCCTCCTCTGCCACCACCGCCGAGAAGGAATGACGACCATCATCAGGACGAGGGGGTTGGGGGCTTCCAGGAGCCACGTGCTATCGCTTGCATCTTGGGCGGTGCCCAGGCCCTAGCCTCTCAGCACATCTTCAGGCAGTTTTCTCGCGAGGCAAACACAGTCCTCCCCAACCTCGAGGCCATGCGCCCTCTTAGGTGGTCCACGTGCGCCATCATGTTCAGCTCCGCGGATCAGCTCAAGTGTGCGGCTACAGCCGGTGTCCTCCCGATGCTTTGTTCCCCAGTCATCAGCAATGTGCAGGTTACCAGGACCCTCATTGATGGCGGCGAAGGACTCAACGTCCTATCCATCGAGACATTCAACAATCTCCAAGTGCCATATGATCAGCTTCAGCCAACCAAGCCTTTCTCAGGAGTCACTGACGGCTCCACCACACCGATAGGGCAGGTCCGCCTTCCTGTCACCTTTGGACAGCGCAAGAACTACCGTACCGAGCTCATCGACTTTGACGTTGCCCACATTCGCCTGCCATACAATGCCATCCTCGGGTATCCAGCCCTGGCCAAGTTCATGGCAGTGACTCATCATGGATACAATGTCCTCAAGATGCCGGGAAGCGGCGGAGTCATCACAGTCCCATGCGAGGAAAAAGATGCGGTGTGCTCTCTCGAGCATTCCTTCCAAGCCGCGTCAGTCGAGGATCCGGACAACAAGAGCGGGAACCCTCTCGAGGTAGTTCCCAAGAAGAGGAAGACATCACTCAGCTCAAGGCCTCAGGAGGCAGTCGTCTCGAGAGGCATCGCACCAGGATCTGTGCCCGTCGAAGGGGCGCCTCCCTCTGTCGCACAGGAAGGCACGCCCGGCGCCCTCCTCGGGCAAGGCTCGGGGCTCTCTCCAGAGGGCCTCTAACTTTGCCAAGATCACGAGGGAAGCGCTCGGGCACCACTTGGAGGCATGCTTCGCGGCACATTTCCCTCGGGGAGGCATGAGGCAAGGATGGCCCAACCCTTAGGAGTTCATCACCAAGGTCACTCAGGAGCTGCAGGAATCGAGAGTCATGCACGGCAATTGCCGCTTGCCTGACGTAGCACCACATCCAGGCGAGGATGGCTCGCTGCGCGTCTGCATCGACTACCCAGGGCTCAACCAAGTCGCTTCTCAGGAGCGTTTCTGGCCTTCTCGCGTGGGACGTTGCAAGGGTCCACCTCACAGCTACGTTTGCATGCCTTTCAGCCTGCCGAACATGGCTGCTACATACCAGTGCTTGATGAGGAGCATTCTGGAAGCTCAAGAGGTCAGGCACCGCACCTTCCTGGCGGAGATGGAGATGGACTTCGAGGAGCCGCCCGGACCACCAGAACCTCCCAAGGCTCAGGGCTCCGAAGGCTCGTGAGGATCGGCTTCTTCACCATGCATCGTCAGCTACTCCAACACTCGCTCTGTAATGATATCAGGTGACATCTTTCGAGTTTCATTTCAGTTGGGAGCGCCCTCAGGGTTGCATCATTCCCAGGTCGTGTGGGTCCGTCCCTGCGGCAAGTATCCGTTTTGCTTATGCCTTTAGTTTACTGTGCTCGGGGCGCCCTTCGGGCTGCATCATCCCCAAGCCGCTCGGGCCTGACCCAACGGCATGTACCCTTCCTGCATCTACCTAAGTTGGCTTGCATTCATGCTTAACCTGCCTGTGATAATCTCCTGCTCGATTGACACCTACCTTTGGAGCCGCTCGCTCTGGCACGGCGCTTGTGCATGGGTCCGTCCCTGCACGTCGACAAATCTCAGTGGTCGAGCTCTGGCCGCGGTAGCTCCGCAAAGCGCTACCTCACTTGGCCCTCAGTGCCCTCATCACTCTCTTGGAGCAACCAATGGCTGGCCGGCAATCATAATGGCAATCCTTGCTTCTCCCGTGTTGGTTTACAGGGTCCACCTAAGGAATAACGTGGGGGGCGTCGCGAGCTCTCTCTCTCTCTCTTACCCGTGTGATCCGCTCGCGCATTAAAAGGGGGGCTCCTGAGCATCGCGACTTAGGAGCTCTTACTGGCTCTCCAGCCCTCACCCCCTGGCCTTGTCCACGGCATCGCGACCTGGCATACCAGCGGTGGCTGAGCTCGCTTGAGGGCCGGGACCTGAGGACGCAGAGCATGAAGGAGAGTGCGGGGAAGGGAGGAGAAGCTCACGAAGGCCTGACCCAACGACATCCCAGCTGCCGACACGCAGGTCCGGCACCTCGCGAAGGAACGGCCCCGAGCTTTCGAGATAATGATAGAGGCAAAGGTGTCCCGTCTTTCGATGAGATGATGGATATCGCTATGTTGGAAGTCGACTTTGACGATCCGACTACGAACGTGCGAGGACGTCGCGCCTTAGCAATCGCTAAACCAACTCCGAGAGGTTATTGACCACGCCGGAGCATGATCAACCTGACCACGAGGGTCTGTTTCCTGCGAGCAAACGAAGAACAAGCAAGAAACTGAGTTTGCAATCTGGATATTGCGAATATAAGATGAAAGCTTTATTGATCAAGGTGGGGTTCTGTGACGCCTTTGTCTGGTCGTTGAACACAAACGAAGTACGCGAAGTTGCAGCTATGGCGAACTTTTAATCTAAACAAAACCCAAAGTCTAAACGATGCCCTAAGGGCTGTATATATGGAGGAAGAGGGGGGAATTTCGTGGCCCTTGGTGGAGGGGTCCGAAATCAACCCTATCTCTTGTTTCCCCACACATACGGACTCTAAAAATAGCCTATACTTATGTATTTCGAAATTACATGGGCCTGGCCCAATAATAAGGTGACGCAGCACCTAAAATAGCCTCGGGACGAAATTTAGGAAGTGGCATCTTATATATTTCGTCCAAGGCTTCATGCACCCATTATGGTGGCTTCAAAGTCCTGAAATCATCACTTGTAACTCCGTTCTTGTTCCCCTTGCGCATGCCATCATCTCCATGCTTGTTCTTGCTCCAATGTTCATCCTTCTCCAAGCTAGGCCCTTCATTTGTAAGCAAAACAAATGTATCCAATTTAGGCAGCATCATATTCTCATGAACATTAGAATCATTACCAAGAAACGAAAGTACCTGGTAATTTAGTTGGCGTGCACGAGCTCTAGTAATTGGTCCAGTATGTATAGCAGCAGGGGCTGTGGGTGTAACAATTGTATTGATGTCCTCATCATCACGACTCAATCCTCATGGTTTATATATGCCTTTGCCTGTACCTAGTGTTCCTTGGGAGGATATATCTATGGACTTTGTTTTAGGTTTACCTCGAACAAAGAAGGGGAGGGATAGCATATTTGTTGTCGTGGATAGATTCTCGAAAATGGCACACTTTATACCATGTCATAAAAGCGATGATGCTGTTAATGTTGCTGATTTGTTCTTTCGTGAAATTATTCGCTTGCATGGTGTGCCAAATACTATTGTTTCAGATCGTGATACTAAATTTCTTAGCCACTTTTGGAGATGTTTATGGGCTAAGTTGGGGACTAAACTGCTTTTTAGTACTACTTGTCACCCCCAAACTGATGGACAAACTGAAGTAGTCAATAGAACGTTGTCTACTATGCTTAGGGCTGTTTTGAAGAATAATAAGAAAATGTGGGAGGAATGCTTGCCTCATATTGAAGTTGCTTATAATCGTTCATTGCATTCTACTACTAAGATGTGCCCTTTTGAAGTTGTGTATGGTTTCCTACCTCGTGCACCTATTGATTTGTTGCCTCTTCCATCTTCGGAGAAGGTTAATTTTGATGCTAAACAACGTGCTGAATTGATTTTAAAAATGCATGAGTTAACTAAGGAAAACATTGAGCGTATGAATGCTAAATATAAACTTGCTGGAGATAAGGGTAGAAAACATGTTGTGTTTGCACCTGGAGATCTTGTTTGGTTACATTTGCGTAAGGATAGATTTCCTGATTTGCGCAAATCAAAGCTAATGCCACGTGCTGATGGTCCCTTTAAGGTGTTAGAGAAAATAAATGATAATGCATATAAACTTGAGCTGCCTGCAGATTTTGGGGTTAGTCCCACTTTTAACATTGCAGATTTGAAGCCTTATTTGGGTGACGAAGATGAACTCCCGTCGAGGACGACTTCATTTCAAGAAGGGGAGGATGATGAGGACATCAATACAATTGTTACACCCACAACCCCTGCTGCTATACATACTGGACCAATTACTAGAGCTCGTGCACGCCAACTAAATTACCAGGTACTTTCGTTTCTTGGTAATGATTCTAATGTTCATGAGAATATGATGCTGCCTAAATTGGATACATTTGTTTTGCTTACAAATGAAGGGCCTAGCTTGGAGAAGGATGAACATTGGAGCAAGAACAAGCATGGAGATGATGGCATGCGCAAGGGGAACAAGAACGGAGTTACAAGTGATGATTTCAGGACTTTGAAGCCACCATAATGGGTGCATGAAGCCTTGGACGAAAATACAAGATGCCACTTCATAAATTTCGCCCCGAGGCTATTTTAGGTGCTGCGTCACCTTATTATTGGGCCAGGCCCATGTAATTTCGAAATACATAAGTATAGGCTATTTTTAGAGTCCGTATGTGTGGGGAAACAAGAGATAGGGTTGATTTCGGACCCCTCCACCAAGGGCCACGAAATTCCCCCCTCTTCCTCCATATATACAGCCCTTAGGGCATCGTTTAGACTTTGGGTTTTGTTTAGATTAAAAGTTCGCCATAGCTGCAACTTCGCGTACTTCGTTTGTGTTCAACGACCAGACAAAGGCGTCACAGAACCCCACCTTGATCAATAAAGCTTTCATCTTATATTCGCAATATCCAGATTGCAATCTCAGTTTCTTGCTTGTTCTTCGTTTGCTCGCAGGAAACAGACCCTCGTGGTCAGGTTGATCGTGCTCCGGCGTGGTCAATAACCTCTCGGAGTTGGTTTAGCGATTGCTAAGGCGCGACGTCCTCGCACGTTCGTAGTCGGATCGTCAAAGTCGACTTCCACCAAAGCGAAATCCACCATCTCATCGAAAGACGGGACACCTTTGCCTCTATCACCAAGGGAGTTGTGAAGGAACGTTCTGTGCGCATCATAATAGACGGAGGGAGCTGCAACAACTTGGCTAGCATGGAGATGGTGGAGAAGCTTTCTCTCACCACAAGACCACATCCACATCCTTACTACATCCAATGGTTCAACAACAGCGGCAAGGTTAAGGTAACACGTACTGTTCGTGCGCATTTTAGTATCTCTACATATGCTGATTATGTTGATTGTGATGTGGTACCTATGCAAGCATGTTCCTTATTACTTGGTAGACCATGGCAATTTGATAAAAATTCTGTACACCATGGTAGAAACAATCACTATACTCTTGTTCATAAGGATAAAAATATTACTTTGCTTCCTATGACTCCTGATTCCATTTTGAAAGATGATATTAATAGAGCTAATAAAGCACAACAGGAGAAGAATAAGAGTGAAAATCAGATTGTGGCAAAAGAATTTGAGCAACAAATGAAGCCTAATAATAAACCATCTAGTGTTGCTTCTGAAATTAAATTGAAAAGTGCATGTTTATTTGCCACCAAATCTGATATTGATGAGCTAGATTTCAGCAAATCTGTTTGCTATGCTTTTGTGTGCAAAGAGGCATTATTTTCATTCGAGGACATGCCTTCCTCCTTGCCTCCTGCTGTCACTAACATTTTGCAGGAGTTCGCTGACGTTTTTCCACAAGACGTGCCACCGGGATTACCGCCTATTCGAGGGTTGAGCATCAGATTGACTTAATTCCCGGTGCTTCACTGCCAAACCGTGCACCATACCGTACCAATCCAGAGGAGACGAAGGAGATTATGCGTCAAGTACAAGAGCTTCTCGACAAAGGTTATATACGCGAATCCCTTAGTCCTTATGCTGTTCCTATTATTCTAGTGCCGAAAAAGGATGGTATATCACGTATGTGTGTTGATTGTAGAGGCATTAATAATATTACTATTCGTTATCGTCATCCTATTCCTAGGCTAGATGATATGCTTGATGAATTGAGTGGCTCTACAATATTCTCCAAAGTTGATTTGCGTAGTGGCTACCATCAAATTCGTATGAAATTGGGAGATGAATGGAAAACAGCATTTAAAACTAAGTTTGGATTATATGAGTGGTTAGTCATGCCTTTTGGGTTAACTAATGCACCTAGTACTTTCATGAGATTAATGAACGAAGTTTTACGTGCTTTCATTGGACGATTTGTGGTAGTTTACTTTGATGACATATTGATTTATAGCAGATCTTTGGAAGAACATTTGGAACATTTACGTGCTGTTTTTATTGCTCTACGTGATGCACGTTTGTTTGGTAACCTTGGGAAATGCACCTTTTGCACTGACCGAGTATCTTTTCTTGGCTATGTTGTTACTCCACAGGGAATTGAAGTTGATAAAGCCAAGATTGAAGCTATTGAGAGTTGGCCGCAGCCCAAAACGGTCACACAAGTGAGGAGTTTTCTTGGCCTCGCTGGATTCTATAGGCGTTTTGTGAGAGATTTCAGCACCATTGCTGCACCTCTCAATGAGCTTACAAAGAAAGATGTGCCTTTTCTTTGGGGTACCGCACAGGAAGAAGCCTTCACGGTATTGAAAGATAAGTTGACACATGCTCCTTTACTCCAACTTCCTGATTTTAATAAGACTTTTGAGCTTGAATGTGATGCTAGTGGAATTGGATTAGGAGGTGTGTTATTACAAGATGGCAAACCTGTTGCATACTTTTCTGAAAAATTGAGTGGGCCTAGTCTGAATTATACTACTTATGATAAAGAATTATATGTTCTTGTTCGGACTTTAGAAACATGGCAACATTATTTATGGCCCAAAGAATTTGTTATACATTCTGATCATGAATCATTGAAACATATTAAAAGTCAAGCTAAACTGAATCGTAGACATGCTAAATGGGTTGAATTCATTGAGACTTTCCCTTATGTCATTAAACACAAGAAGGGAAAAGAAAATGTTATTGCTGATGCTTTGTCTCGTCGCTATACTATGCTTTCACAACTTGACTTCAAAATATTTGGTTTGGAGACCATCAAAGATCAATATGTGCATGATGCTGATTTTAAAGATGTAATGCATAATTGTAAAGAAGGAAGAATGTGGAACAAGTTTGGTCGGTGCAAAAGGTGCACTTCCCAAGGTTACCAAACAAACGTGCATCACGTAGAGCAATAAAAACAGCACGTAAATGTTCCAAATGTTCTTCCAAAGATCTGCTATAAATCAATATGTCATCAAAGTAAACTACCACAAATCGTCCAATGAAAGCACGTAAAACTTCGTTCATTAATCTCATGAAAGTACTAGGTGCATTAGTTAACCCAAAAGGCATGACTAACCACTCATATAATCCAAACTTAGTTTTAAATGCTGTTTTCCATTCATCTCCCAATTTCATACGAATTTGATGGTAGCCACTACGCAAATCAACTTTGGAGAATATTGTAGAGCCACTCAATTCATCAAGCATATCATCTAGCCTAGGAATAGGATGACGATAACGAATAGTAATATTATTAATGCCTCTACAATCAACACACATACGTGATATACCATCCTTTTTCGGCACTAGAATAATAGGAACAGCATAAGGACTAAGGGATTCGCGTATATAACCTTTGTCGAGAAGCTCTTGTACTTGACGCATAATCTCCTTCGTCTCCTCTGGATTGGTACGGTATGGTGCACGGTTTGGCAGTGAAGCACCGGGAATTAAGTCAATCTGATGCTCAACCCTCGAATAGGCGGTAATCCCGGTGGCACGTCTTGTGGAAAAACGTCAGCGAACTCCTGCAAAATGTTAGTGACAGCAGGAGGCAAGGAGGAAGGCATGTCCTCGAATGAAAATAATGCCTCTTTGCACACAAAAGCATAGCAAACAGATTTGCTGAAATCTAGCTCATCAATATCAGATTTGGTGGCAAATAAACATGCACTTTTCAATTTAATTTCAGAAGCAACACTAGATGGTTTATTATTAGGCTTCATTTGTTGCTCAAATTCTTTTGCCACAATCTGATTTTCACTCTTATTCTTCTCCTGTTGTGCTTTATTAGCTCTATTAATATCATCTTTCAAAATGGAATCAGGAGTCATAGGAAGCAAAGTAATATTTTTATCCTTATGAACAAGAGTATAGTGATTGTTTCTACCATGGTGTACAGAATTTTTATCAAATTGCCATGGTCTACCAAGTAATAAGGAACATGCTTGCATAGGTACCACATCACAATCAACATAATCAGCATATGTAGAGATACTAAAATGCACACGAACAGTACGTGTTACCTTAACCTTGTCGCTGTTGTTGAACCATTGGATGTAGTAAGGATGTGGATGTGGTCTTGTGGTGAGAGAAAGCTTCTCCACCATCTCCATGCTAGCCAAGTTGTTGCAGCTCCCTCCGTCTAGGATGACGCGCACAGAACGTTCCTTCACAACTCCCTTGGTATGGAATAAATTGTGCCTCTGATTTTGCTCAGCTTGTGTGACCTGCACACTCAAAACACGTTGAGCAACTAAACATTCATACCTGTCAGCGTCTTCAGGAGCCATGTATTGCGTCTCATGATCAGAATCATCTCCACCATGTTCTTCACGTGTAATAAGAGCCAAAGTCTCCTCATCATAGTCACTAGCGGACTCATATCCACCATCCGCGGTAGCAATCATCACACGCGGAGATTTGCATTCTCTCGCATAATGACCTCCTCCCTTACAACGACGACAAATAATATCGCTTGTGTGCCCTGTTGATGCCATGGAAGAAGAAGAACGTTGTGCAGGCGCCGCAGGTGCGCTCTTGGCAGATAATGGTGGTTGTGCCTGTTTTCTTGTATCACGGCTGGAGGTGGCACCGGATGGAGGTGCTGGTGCAGTTGAAGTAGAAGATGCACGTGGTGTCCATGATGAAGGTCGGCCTGCAGAAAAGTTAGTTCGCCCCAATGCTTGTCGATCCTGCACTTCACGTTCAGCTTTACAAGCAAGATGGAATAAACGAGTGATATTAGTATACTCCTTATAGTCTAGAATGGTCTGAATCTCTCTATTTAATCCACCCAGAAAACGTGCAAGCATAGCTTCATTCTCCTCAACAATACCACATCTAATCATGCCAGTTTGTAATTCCTGATAATATTCTTCTACAGAATTTTTCCCTTGTCTTAAACGCTGCAATTTTTGAAGCAATTCACGTTGATAATATGGTGGAACCCAACGCGTACGCATAGCAGTTTTCAAAGCAGCCCAAGTAGTTGGAATAGGATATAATCTACAATGTTCAGACCACCATACACATGCAAAACTAGTGAAAGCACAGCAGCAACTCGTCTCTCTTCAGGATATTGTAAACATGTAAATCGTTGTTCAGTTTCTAACTCCCAAGTAAGATATATATCAGGAACATATCTACCCTCAAATGGTGGAATATTCAATTTCAGTTTAGGAATATGGACATCATCTCGTACCTGAGGTGGTGGTGCAGGCCTACCATTACGAATATATACCTGAGGTCGACCTGCTGGTGGTGGTACAGGTGGCTGCACGTAGTGTTGATTTTGATCAACCTCATCCTCATAATCTCCCACATAATCATCCTCCTCCGCATCAGCAGCAGGAGCCACAGAAGTATCAACAGCAGCACCAACAGTTTGGCCAAACGCAAGAGGAACACGGCTTGCTCGGCGGAGGTCTGCTTCGCGACGTGGAGGTAGTCGTTGTTGTTGTTGTTGGAGAGGTGCGTTAGGTGCAGCGGGTCGTGGTGGTGGAAGACGCGCGAGCAATTCATTAAACTTGTTATCGAGCTTTGTTTCGAACGTCTTCTCAAGGCCAGTGATCTTCTCCATGGCCTCTTCAAAATTGTTCAGCACATCTTGCACCTGTTCAGTCATCATTTGCTGAAACTTATCATGAAGCTCCTTGTTCGATAAATTCTCCCAGTCAATCTCGTCGGCTTCTGATCCTGGCATGGTTAGCAGCAATAGAAACACACAAGAATATGATCCTACAGACTACGAACAAGTGGTGGTGGTGGGTGTCACAAATCCGTCAAGCAAATCTCAAATTCCTACCAGTTCTTACCCAGCAGCAGGCGGTGATCGGCAACCGTTGTAGTCAAAAACTCTCAAAGCTTGGATAGAGCGATTACCAGGGAGAGTCAAACGCATGACGTAGATGTATGTGGAGCTGGGAAGGCTTATAATATGGTAGCAAAAAGGGTCAGCAATAATCAATTCAGAGATGCAAAGTTGAATAAACGCTCAACGACGGTACTGTGCTGGTCCTAGGCTAGACTGTGCTAGAGACGCGAGCCTAGAACACTAACAAAATCACGGCGCGGCACGTAAACAAGGGAAAAGCACACTCTGAATATTTTTTTTCGCTCTTTTTTCTTTTTCTTTTTCTTTTTTTTGCGCTCTTTTTTTTTGCTCTGCTTTTTTTTTGCGAAAAATCACTATAATGGCGAGTGTCTCAAAACTCTTCCTAGCTCAAACTGACAGGATGGGCACGAAATTTTTTCGACCAATTTTTTTTATTTTTTTTTTCGACTGCCCGGACCCAAAAACTGGAAACGGGTCAAAAAAAACTTCCTATAATGGCACCTGTCTCAAAACACTCAGAAACACCTAAAAATAGGATAGCCAGAAATTTTTTCGAAAAATGCGTTTTCGAAAATTTTTGGGCCTAAACGGAGCGTGGCTACCCGACTCTTTTTTTTTCCGAAACCTACTCCGGCAAGGAAACACGAATCGGAATCTAGATGGATCCCGAAAACAAACCTAATAAGCAAAGAACTCGGATTGGTGGTGGATATATGGTGGTGGTATATGGCAGCGGTGGTGGTAGCGGTGGTAGTATATGGATATGGATCGGTGGTGGTATATGGACACGGATTGGTGGTGGTATATGGATACGGATTCGGTGCGGCGGCGGCGTGACAACTTATGACCAGAACTCGAAACTCTAAAAGACTAGACTCTAAGACCAGCAACTAGACACGACGATGCAACCGCAAATTCAACAAAGCAAAACCCTAAAAAGATTATGCAAGGCTCAGATTGGTTCGGATATGATGAACTAACCCTAATTTTTTTTGTGGCTTTTTCGTGGACTATAGGTATGAAGAACAGACTCGATATAAACTACGAAAAACTGTAAAATCTCACCGAGCAACCTGGAAATCTGATACCACTTGATAGAGGCAAAGGTGTCCCGTCTTTCGATGAGATGATGGATATCGCTTTGTTGGAAGTCGACTTTGACGATCCGACTACGAACGTGCGAGGACGTCGCGCCTTAGCAATCGCTAAACCAACTCCGAGAGGTTATTGACCACGCCGGAGCACGATCAACCTGACCACGAGGGTCTGTTTCCTGCGAGCAAACGAAGAAACAAGCAAGAAACTGAGTTTGCAATCTGGATATTGCGAATATAAGATGAAAGCTTTATTGATCAAGGTGGGGTTCTGTGACGCCTTTGTCTGGTCGTTGAACACAAAATAGTACGCGAAGTTGCAGCTATGGCGAACTTTTAATCTAAACAAAACCCAAAGTCTAAACGATGCCCTAAGGGCTGTATATATGGAGGAAGAGGGGGGAATTTCGTGGCCCTTGGTGGAGGGGTCCGAAATTAACCCTATCTCTTGTTTCCCCACACATACGGACTCTAAAAATAGCCTATACTTATGTATTTCGAAATTACATGGGCCTGGCCCAATAATAAGGTGACGCAGCACCTAAAATAGCCTCGGGACGAAATTTATGAAGTGGCATCTTGTATATTTCGTCCAAGGCTTCATGCACCCATTATGGTGGCTTCAAAGTCCTGAAATCATCACTTGTAACTCCGTTCTTGTTCCCCTTGCGCATGCCATCATCTCCATGCTTGTTCTTGCTCCAATGTTCATCCTTCTCCAAGCTAGGCCCTTCATTTGTAAGCAAAACAAATGTATCCAATTTAGGCAGCATCATATTCTCATGAACATTAGAATCATTACCAAGAAACGAAAGTACCTGGTAATTTAGTTGGCGTGCATGAGCTCTAGTAATTGGTCCAGTATGTATAGCAGCAGGGGCTGTGGGTGTAACAATTGTATTGATGTCCTCATCAGATAAGTTACGCTCCTGCAGCAGCTAAACGATGCAACACCAAACCCCCACTTAATGCGGCCCTGTGACGGCAATGTTGCCTTCCTTTCACGCCTAGCGGCAGCTGCTTGAGCGCTAAAGGGGACCTCCTAAGCATCGCGCCTCAAGGGCTCTTACTAGACCTCGGGCTGCTCACCTCTTGGCCTTGACCACGGCATCGCGACCTAGCATACCAGCGACGGCTGAAGCCTGCCTGGGACCGGGACCTATCAGCGTAGAGCACCAAGCCGTCGCAAGGTTAGAAAGGGGGAACCGAGCCGGGACAAGACAAGTATCTTGCACCACTTCATAATAAGGATGATATTAACAAAAGGCACAGCAAACGCTTTACATGCCCCACGGGGTATCTCCTTGATTCCTCGCAGGGAACAAAAGGTGCTAATCCTAAGGAGCCCTAGCTACACGTGCCTCCATGGTCGACGCCATCATCAATAGTGGGCCATCAAGCGCCGGCACCAACCCCATCCAGAATAGCCGTGTCGGTGGCCTAGTGCAGCTGCCTTGCTCCGGGTGCGATGCGAGCTTGGGGGCTCGTAGCTGTCGTCGCTCGTCTCCGGAGTCGCGAGAACCTCGGGAGAGTCGCTGGACCCACCGGCATCTCCACTGCTGCCATAGGAGCTGCTGAGGAAGCGGAGGGCAGGCCTGGCCCTTGCCATGCCGGCGTCTTGGCCGCCTCCTCTGGGGCAGCACTCCAGCCGGCGTCCTTCCATGTTGAAGACCTTGAAGAGCATCAGGGAGGCGTAGTTGTATTCGAGATGAATCACGAGGGCACCTCCTGTTCGGCAGACCCGGGGGATCTCGCCCCAGCCCCGGGTCATGTAGACCTTGCCCGGAGCGACGACCTCGACCTCTGCTTTGGTCGTGGGTGTACCGCAGTCGGCGTGCTGCAGCCAAAGCTCAAGAGTCCCCCTCGGCGGCATCTCGAAAGCAAAGGAAGGAGGAAGACGTATCCAAGAGCTTGGAGGCATGGCGGCGTGAAGCACGAGTTCACGAGAGGAGTCCGCGACGTGGACTCCAGGAGCGATGGCGCGCACCGCCATGACTCATCGTCGTTGCTAACAGCGCAGACGGTGCCGCTCGGCGTTTTCTTCTCTAGGGCCCTCAGCCCGGGCGTACAAAGGTAGCGGAAACCCAGGAGGTGGCCGCTCGTACCAAGGCCTCGATGGTTTCGGCCGAGCAGCCTCGTCACGGCGGCCGGGGACCGGCCGCTTCTTCGGCGGGAGCGGGTCAGGCTCCTCTCGTGGGGCCTTTCCCTTCTCCTCGACTGAGAACCGGCGGATTGGCGCCATTGGCATCGAGATGGAGGAGGAGCAAGGAAAAAGGAGCGGAGCAAGAAGAGATGGACTACGGGGGGCTCACGCCTCTCCATACTTATTGTTGGCATTCTGGGAACGAGGGTACCCAGACTTGCCTGCCTGCGGCCTGCAGCGTGGCTCAGGGAGTGGACCAGCACGACCCATCTTCATCAACATGAGCTCAAGACCCTCGCGAGGGGCCAAGCCTCGCGGGGCGGACGACAGGAAGCTTCCTCAGGTGCAGCCTCGTCAGGCTGGCTCGCGAGGAGGCAGAGATATCAAGGCGAAGTACCTCACGAGGTGCCCATGATGCAAGCCATGACGACCGAAGCCAGGCGGGTGCCAGGCGGGTGCCGGCCTGGGCAGAGTCCTTGTTTCCACTTCGGTGCAAAGGGGGCAAGCACAGGCCAAGGAATCACGCAAAGGTTACCATTTCGGTGCAACAAGACCAAGACCAGCAGAACGGCAGGATGGAGGTCATCATGGAGCCCAGGAAGGCGTCATCGTCAGAGCCTTTGGCAGGCGAGGACCAACTTTAGTCAGGATAAGTGTACTAGATGTTCCCCTTCAAAATGGCCAATTGTTGGCGCCCTTCCCGCTTAATATTTGGGAAGAGGCCTAGGGCCTTGCTCTATAAATAGGGCTAGCCACCATAGCAGATCGACATCTGGAATCACCCCACCGAAGGGACAACACCACCACAAGAACATCCCTCGCGAGGTTGTTCTTCCCTTGTATTGTTCATCAGCCCCTGAGGCAATCCACACACCACACACACTGGGTTAGGGTATTACACCACCATGGTGGCCTGAACCAGTATAAACCTTGCGTCCCTTGTGTTGTTCTTCGTGTAGCCTAGATCCTTTGTGAGGCGACGTGACGTGAGTTGGTAGGGGAAGTGATCTCCGTGCGCACCCCAGAGTTCGAACCTTAAGGGTCTGCCAGAACCCGAAATCTGACATTTGGCGCGCCAGGTCCGTCGCATCATCATCATCATGTCCAGCAACCCGACGGGCAACCCCGACCCCTGGGCGGCCTGGCCCGCCCACACCGAGCCGCCCGCCTAGGGCGACCTCAACCTTGTGTCCTAGGCAGCCCGCGCTCCGCAGGGCGCTGCGGGCCGTGGGCGACGCGGCCAGGCATCACCTGCTCTTACGCCGCGGCAGGTGCGGTCAGCAACAAGGGCTTCAAGCCACACCGCAGCCACAGCGCTGTACACCTGACGGTAACAGGCGAATTCAAGGGCCACGCTCACGGTGGCCCGAGAGCTACTACGATGCAGGCTGCTGGAGGGCGGCCGCGACGTGCTACTGCAGCAGGTGGCAGAGCTCCTGAGCTCCGCCGCCTCGGGGGCTCATCCCTTCTGCGCCCAGCTGCCACCCTAGGTCTAGAGCGGACCGAATGGAGGCCCTGTACGCGCCCATGCAGCTCCAAGCGGGTTCCAAGGCCTCCCCGGTTGATAGAGGCAAAGGTGTCCCGTCTTTCGATGAGATGATGGATATCGCTTTGGTGGAAGTCGACTTTGACGATCCGACTACGAACGTGCGAGGACGTCGCGCCTTAGCAATCGCTAAACCAACTCCAGAGGTTATTGACCACGCCGGAGCACGATCAACCTGACCACGAGGGTCTGTTTCCTGCGAGCAAACGAAGAACAAGCAAGAAACAGAGATTGCAATCTGGATATTGCAAATATAAGATGAAAGCTTTATTGATCAAGGTGGGGTTCTGTGACGCCTTTGTCTGGTCGTTGAACACAAACGAAGTACGCGAAGTTGCAGCTATGGCGAACTTTTAATCTAAACAAAACCCAAAGTCTAAACGATGCCCTAAGGGCTGTATATATGGAGGAAGAGGGGGGAATTTCGTGGCCCTTGGTGGAGGGGTCCGAAATCAACCCTATCTCTTGTTTCCCCACACATACAGACTCTAAAAATAGCATATACTTATGTATTTCGAAATTACATGGGCCTGGCCCAATAATAAGGTGACGCAGCACCTAAAATAGCCTCGGGACGAAATTTATGAAGTGGCATCTTGTATATTTCGTCCAAGGCTTCATGCACCCATTATGGTGGCTTCAAAGTCCTGAAATCATCACTTGTAACTCCGTTCTTGTTCCCCTTGCGCATGCCATCATCTCCATGCTTGTTCTTGCTCCAATGTTCATCCTTCTCCAAGCTAGGCCCTTCATTTGTAAGCAAAACAAATGTATCCAATTTAGGCAGCATCATATTCTCATGAACATTAGAATCATTACCAAGAAACGAAAGTACCTGGTAATTTAGTTGGCGTGCACGAGCTCTAGTAATTGGTCCAGTATGTATAGCAGCAGGGGCTGTGGGTGTAACAATTGTATTGATGTCCTCATCATCCTCCCCTTCTTGAAATGAAGTCGTCCTCGACGGAAGTTCATCTTCCTCACCCAAATAAGGCTTCCAATCTGCAATGTTAAAAGTGGGACTAACCCCAAAATCATCAGGCGGCTCAAGTTTATATGCATTATCATTTATTTTCTCTAACACCTTAAAGGGACCATCAGCATGTGGCATTAACTTTGATTTGCGCAAATCAGGAAATCTATCCTTACGCAAATGTAACCAAACAAGATCTCCAGGTGCAAACACAACATGTTTTCTACACTTATCTCCAGCAAGTTTATATTTAGCATTCATGCGCTCAATGTTTTCCTTAGTTAACTCGTGCATTTTTAAAATCAATTCAGCACGTTGTTTAGCATCAAAATTAACCTTCTCCGAAGATGGAAGAGGCAACAAATCAATAGGTGCACGAGGTAGGAAACCATACACAACTTCAAAAGGGCACATCTTAGTAGTAGAATGCAATGAACGATTATAAGCAAATTCAATATGAGGCAAGCATTCCTCCCACATTTTCTTATTATTCTTCAAAACAACCCTAAGCATAGTAGACAACGTTCTATTGACTACTTCAGTTTGTCCATCAGTTTGGGGGTGACAAGTAGTACTAAAAAGCAGTTTAGTCCCCAACTTAGCCCATAAACATCTCCAAAAGTGGCTAAGAAATTTAGTATCACGATCTGAAACAATAGTATTTGGCACACCATGCAAGCGAATAATTTCATGAAAGAACAAATCAGCAACATTAACAGCATCATCGCTTTTATGACATGGTATGAAGTGTGCCATTTTCGAGAATCTATCCACGACAACAAATATGCTATCCCTCCCCTTCTTTGTTCGAGGTAAACCTAAAACAAAGTCCATAGATATATCCTCCCAAGGAACACTAGGTACAGGCAAAGGCATATATAAACCATGAGGATTGAGTCGTGACTTAGCTTTTTGACATGTAGTGCAGCGAGCAATAAAACGCTCAACATCCCGTCTCATCTTTGGCCAAAAGAAATGTGTAGCAAGTACGTCCTCCGTCTTCTTCACGCCAAAGTGTCCCATTAATCCTCCTCCATGCGCCTCCTGCAACAATAAAAGACGAACGGAGCTAGCTGGAATGCATAGCTTGTTAGCACGAAACACAAATCCATCGTTAACAACAAACTTGTTCCACATTCTTCCTTCTTTACAATTCTGCATTACATCTTTAAAATCAGCATCATGCACATATTGATCTGTGATGGTCTCCAAACCAAATATTTTGAAGTCAAGTTGTGAAAGCATAGTATAGCGACGAGACAATGCATCAGCAATAACATTTTCTTTTCCCTTCTTGTGTTTAATGACATAAGGGAAAGTCTCAATGAATTCAACCCATTTAGCATCTCTACGATTCAGTTTAGCTTGACTTTTAATATGTTTCAAAGATTCATGATCAGAATGTATAACAAATCCTTTGGGCCATAAATAATGTTGCCATGTTTCTAAAGTCCGAACAAGAGCATATAATTCTTTATCATAAGTAGAATAATTCAGACTAGGCCCACTCAATTTTTCAGAAAAGTATGCAACAGGTTTGCCATCTTGTAATAACACACCTCCTAATCCAATTCCACTAGCATCACATTCAAGCTCAAAAGTCTTATTAAAATCAGGAAGTTGGAGTAAAGGAGCATGTGTCAACTTATCTTTCAATACCGTGAAGGCTTCTTCCTGTGCGGTACCCCAAAGAAAAGGCACATCTTTCTTTGTAAGCCAATTGAGAGGTGCAGCAATGGTGCTGAAATCTCTCACAAAACGCCTATAGAATCCAGCGAGGCCAAGAAAACTCCTCACTTGTGTGACCGTTTTGGGTTGCGGCCAACTCTCAATAGCTTCAATCTTGGCTTTATCAACTTCAATTCCCTGTGGAGTAACAACATAGCCAAGAAAAGATACTCGGTCGGTGCAAAAGGTGCACTTCCCAAGGTTACCAAACAAACGTGCATCACGTAGAGCAATAAAAACAGCACGTAAATGTTCCAAATGTTCTTCCAAAGATCTGCTATAAATCAATATGTCATCAAAGTAAACTACCACAAATCGTCCAATGAAAGCACGTAAAACTTCGTTCATTAATCTCATGAAAGTACTAGGTGCATTAGTTAACCCAAAAGGCATGACTAACCACTCATATAATCCAAACTTAGTTTTGAATGCTGTTTTCCATTCATCTCCCAATTTCATACGAATTTGATGGTATCCACTACGCAAATCAACTTTGGAGAATATTGTAGAGCCACTCAATTCATCAAGCATATCATCTAGCCTAGGAATAGGATGACGATAACGAATAGTAATATTATTAATGCCTCTACAATCAACACACATACGTGATGTACCATCCTTTTTCGGCACTAGAATAATAGGAACAGCACAAGGACTAAGGGATTCACGTATATAACCTTTGTCGAGAAGCTCTTGTACTTGACGCATAATCTTCTTCGTATCCTCTGGATTGGTACGGTATGGTGCACGGTTTGGCAGTGAAGCACCGGGAATTAAGTCAATCTGATGCTCAATCCCTCGAATAGGCGGTAATCCCGGTGGCACGTCTTGTGGAAAGACGTCAGCGAACTCCTGCAAAATGTTAGTGACAGCAGGAGGCAAAGAGGAAGGCACGTCCTCGAATGAAAATAATGCCTCTTTGCACACAAAAGCATAGCAAACAGATTTGCTGAAATCTAGCTCATCAATATCAGATTTGGTGGCAAATAAACATGCACTTTTCAATTTAATTTCAGAAGCAACACTAGATGGTTTATTATTAGGCTTCATTTGTTGCTCAAATTCTTTTGCCACAATCTGATTTTCACTCTTATTCGTCTCCTGTTTTGCTTTATTAGCTCTATTAATATCATCTTTCAAAATGGAATCAGGACTCATAGGAAGCAAAGTAATATTTTTATCCTTATGAACAAGAGTATAGTGATTGTTTCTACCATGGTGTACAGAATTTTTATCAAATTGCCATGGTCTACCAAGTAATAAGGAACATGCTTGCATAGGTACCACATCACAATCAACATAATCAGCATATGTAGATATACTAAAATGCACACGAACAGTACGTGTTACCTTAACCTTGCCACTGTTGTTGAACCATTGGATGTAGTAAGGATGTGGATGTGGTCTTGTGGTGAGAGAAAGCTTCTCGACCATCTCCATGCTAGCCAAGTTGTTGCAGCTCCCTCCGTCTATGATGACGCGCACAGAACGTTCCTTCACAACTCCCTTGGTATGGAACAAATTGTGCCTCTGATTTTGCTCAGCTTGTGTGATCTGCACACTCAAAACACGTTGAGCAACTAAACATTCATACCTGTCAGCGTCTTCAGGAGCCATGTATTGCGTCTCATTATCAGAATCATCTCCACCATGTTCTTCACGTGTAATAAGAGCCAATGTCTCCTCATCATAGTCACTAGCGGACTCATATCCACCATCCGCGGTAGCAATCATCACACGCGGAGATTTGCATTCTCTCGCATAATTACCTCCTCCCTTACAACGACGACAAATAATATCACTTGTGTGCCCTGTTGATGCTATGGAAGAAGAAGAACGCTGTGTAGGCCCCGCAGGTGCGCTCTTGGCAGATAATGGTGGTTGTGCCTGTTTTCTTGTATCAGGGCTGGAGGTGGCACCTGATGGAGGTGCTGGTGCAGTTGAAGTAGAAGATGCACGTGGTGTCCATGATGAAGGTAGGCCTGCAGAAAAGTTAGTTCGCCCCAATGCTTGTCGATCCTGCACTTCACGTTCAGCTTCACAAGCAAGATGGAATAAACGAGTGATATTAGTATACTCCTTATAGTCTAGAATGGTCTGAATCTATCTATTTAATCCACCCAGAAAACGTGCAAGCATAGCTTCATTCTCCTCAACAATACCACATCTAATCATGCCAGTTTGTAATTCCTGATAATATTCTTCTACAGAATTTTTTCCTTGTCTTAAACGCTGCAATTTTTGAAGCAATTCACGTTGATAATATGGTGGAACCCAACGCGTACGCATAGCAGTTTTCAAAGCAGCCCAAGTAGTTGGAATAGGATATAATCTACAATGTTAAGACCACCATACACATGCAAAACTAGTGAAAGCACAAACAGCAGCAGCAACTCGTCTCTCCTCAGGATATTGTAAACATGTAAATCATTGTTCAGTTTCTAACTCCCAAGTAAGATATATATCAGGAACATATCTACCCTCAAATGGTGGAATATTCAATTTCAGTTTAGGAATATGGACATCATCTCGTACCTGAGGTGGTGGTGCAGGCCTACCATTACGAATATATACCTGAGGTCGACCTGCTGGTGGTGGTGCTGGTGGCTGCTCGTAGATCTGATTTTGATCAACCTCATCCTCATAATCGCCCGCATACTCATCATCCTCCTGGGTACCAGCAACAGCAGTAGCAGGAGCCACAGAAGTATCAACAGCAGCACCAATAGGTTGGCCAAACGCAAGAGGAACACGGCTCGCTCGGCGAAGGTCTATTTCGCGACGTGGAGGTAGTCGTTGTTGTTGTTGTTGGAGAGGTGCGTTAGGTGCAGCGGGTGGTGGTGGTGGAAGACGCGCGAGCAATTCATTAAATCTGTTATCGAGCTTTGTTTCGAACGTCTTCTCAAGGCCAGTGATCTTCTCCATGGCCTCTTCAAAATTGTTCAGCACATCTTGCACCTGTTCAGTCATCATTTGCTGAAACTTATCATGAAGCTCCTTGTTCGATAAATTCTCCCAGTCAATCTCGTCGGCTTGTGATCCTGGCATGGTTAGCAGCAATAGAAACACACAAGAATATGATCCTACAAACTACGAACAAGTGGTGGTGGTGGGTGTCACAAATCCGTCAAGCAAAACTCAAATTCTTACCAGTTCTTACCCAGCAACAGGCGGTGATCGGCAACCGTTGTAGTCAAAACTCTCAAAGCTTGGATAGAGCGATTACCAGAGAGAGTCAAACGCACGACGTAGATGTATGTGGAGCTGGGAAGGCTTATACTATGGTAGCAAAAAGGGTCAGCAATAATCAATTCAGAGATGCAAAGTTGAATAAAACGCTCAACGACGGTACTGTGCTGGTCCTAGGCTAGACTGTGCTAGAGACGCGAGCCTAGAACACCAACAAAATCACGGCGCGGCACGTAAACAAGGGAAAAGCACACTGAAATTTTTTTTCGCTCTTTTTTTTTGCGCTCTTTTTTTTTGCGCTGCTTTTTTTTTGCGAAAAATCACTATAATGGCGAGTGTCTCAAAACTCTTCCTAGCTCAAACTGACAGGATGGGCACGAAATTTTTCGACCAATTTTTTTTTTCGACTGCCCGGACCCAAAAACTGGAAACGGGTCAAAAAAAACTTCCTATAATGGCACCTGTCTCAAAACACTCAGAAACACCTAAAAATAGGATAGCCAGAAGTTTTTTTGAAAAATGCGTTTTCGAAAAATTTTGGGCCTAAACGGAGCGTGGCTACCCGACTCTTTTTTTTTCCGAAACCTACTCCGGCAAGGAAACACGAATCGGAATCTAGATGGATCTCGAAAACAAACCTAATATGCAAGGAACTCGGATTGGTGGTGGATATATGGTGGTGGTATATGGCAGCGGTGGTGGTAGCGGTGGTAGTATATGGATATGGATCGGTGGTGGTATATGGGCACGGATTGCTGGTGGTATATGGATACGGATTCGGAGCGGTGGTGGTAGATGGCAGGGGCGATGATAATGGTGCGGCGGCGGCGTGACAACTTATGACCAGAACTCGAAACTCTAAAAGACTAGACTCTAAGACCAGCAACTAGACCGACGATGCAACCGCAAATTCAACAAAGCAAAACCCTAAAAAGATTATGCAAAGGCTCAGATTGGTTCGGATATGATGAACTAACCCTAATTTTTTTTGTGTGGCTTTTTCGTGGACTGTAGGTATGAAGAACAGACTCGATCTAAACTATGAAAAACTGTAAAATCTCACCGAGCAACCTGGAAATCTGATACCACTTGATAGAGGCAAAGGTGTCCCGTCTTTCGATGAGATGATGGATATCGCTTTGGTGGAAGTCGACTTTGACGATCCGACTACGAACGTGCGAGGACGTCGCGCCTTAGCAATCGCTAAACCAACTCCGAGAGGTTATTGACCACGCCGGAGCACGATCAACCTGACCACGAGGGTCTGTTTCCTGCGAGCAAACGAAAACTGAGATTGCAATCTGGATATTGCGAATATAAGATGAAAGCGTTATTGATCAAGGTGGGGTTCTGTGACGCCTTTGTCTGGTCATTGAACACAAACGAAGTACGCGAAGTTGCAGCTATGGCGAACTTTTAATCTAAACAAAACCCAAAGTCTAAACGATGCCCTAAGGGCTGTATATATGGAGGAAGAGGGGGGAATTTCGTGGCCCTTGGTGGAGGGGTCCGAAATCAACCCTATCTCTTGTTTCCCCACACATACGGACTCTACAAATAGCCTATACTTATGTATTTCGAAATTACATGGGCCTGGCCCAATAATAAGGTGACGCAGCACCTAAAATAGCCTCGGGACGAAATTTATGAAGTGGCATCTTGTATATTTCGTCCAAGGCTTCATGCACCCATTATGGTGGCTTCAAAGTCCTGAAATCATCACCTGTAACTCCGTTCTTGTTCCCCTTGCGCATGCCATCATCTCCATGCTTGTTCTTGCTCCAATGTTCATCCTTCTCCAAGCTAGGCCCTTCATTTGTAAGCAAAACAAATGTATCCAATTTAGGCAGCATCATATTCTCATGAACATTAGAATCATTACCAAGAAACGAAAGTACCTAGTAATTTAGTTGGCGTGCACGAGCTCTAGTAATTGGACCAGTATGTATAGCAGCAGGGGCTGTGGGTGTAACAATTGTATTGATGTCCTCATCACCGGTTCTAACCTGGCCATCACCGTCGGGCGACCAGCAGTGCCGGCTCCACCTCCGACCGGCGAAGGGGTGTTCGCCGCGGCCCACGGCCCCGGCGGGCCACCACGCTACCACTCCCAAGACAACACTTCGAGCAGGACTGCATGGCACGTGGGGCACTACAATGAGGCGTTCGGGGCGGCGGCCCCAGAAGCTTATGTGCCCCACATGGTAGATCAAGGGCGCGCACTGGAAGAAGACCATGGCTCGTTCCTTGGCCCAGGCTGGGGGGAAGAGACGCCGGAAGCTGAGCTCTTTCGGGAACCCCAGGAGGGCCTCGACGACCGCGCTGGTGGCAGCAACTATCAGGTATTGGTAATTCCTCAGGAGCAAGCTTACGCCAACCATGAGTCACAAGAGGTATAGGTCGCTGCGGCAGATGGCCACCCCAATCCAGCAGCTTCCTACCCCTCAGGAGGAGGGCACCGGGGCTACAGGAGAGGGGCTAAGATTCAGCCTCACCCCCACGGCGCTCGGAGCAAGGCATCCTCAGGAGGTAGGCCCTCTACCGGGGAGGTGCCCCAGGGTCTGCCCCCGGCAGAGGACCCATGGTCGTCAGGGGAACCGCTGGCGACCGCTCTATCCCATCGGCGGCGTCCTCGGTCTCCGGCCGTCGTCGGTGGCAATAGAGTGTGGTGCAAGGCGGGGCCCTCATCTAGCAATATGAATCAAGGTCGGTACCTGTGAAGAAGGCCCAGTGCCTGTGAAGCTCGCCGCCCCGTGACACTCTCACGTAATAATGAGTGGGGCTGTACACGCCCCGGAGTCTCCGGAGAGCCGCCATCGGGCCTCGGGGGCTCCCGCTCACGCCTAGTGGCAGCACTTAGCTCCGTGCTGGTGAGAAGACGTCGAAGACTAGACTAGGTGCCGGACGTGGCTTTCTTGCTTTTTTGCCTTTCTCTTGGTTGTCGAGTTTCCTTGGTTTGAACTTAAGTTGGATTTGAGCTTGAGACTTGCGTGTGTTCGGGGAAGGGGTGTTTAGTCTTGTTCGAGAAATCTCTCGTGTTCTGGTTACCACTTTGCGTCCATTCAGCGGCAGCTGCCTCCCCTCGCGAGCCCCTCGCGAGTCGGGCCAGGCCAGGCATGCACGCAGCCCGGACTGCTGTCACTGCATCCTCTCAGGAGGTTCTCGTTACAGGATCAGTGGGTCCACTCAGGAGGCACTCGGGGCACTCCAACCCCCGCAGGATCGCTCGGGGCCCGTCCGGGCCAAAGGTAAACAAAGTTAATTGTCCCATCGTGGGGCCAATGGCTCAGCATAAGCGCGCATGCGGCGCTGTGTCTACAAGAACACCGACCGCAAACCTTACACGAGGGGCTCCCCCTCCCAAAATGCTCTTACAATCTTCAGGGCCAAGCCTGACTATTTTCGCGCATGGTAAATAGCAGAGGAAACGCGCGGTCAATCAGATAAATATCCCAATGCGTCTTCAGGGACACCTCCGGAGTCATCACTGGCGTCGCTGGCCTCACCATCACCCACGCCGTCGCTGTCATCAGCGTCCGGATCATTCACCATGCCGCCTTCATCGGCAGCCACGACCGCACCGTCATCATCAGTGGTGAAGGCCCTAACAAGGGCGTCCACGTTGTCTTCCACCCAGTGCGCCAGGTCGCCCCGGATGGCCACGGGTACCGGTGCGATGGCGGCATCGAAATCAAAGAGGGGGTCCCTATCCTGAAGATAACTGAAGACGCGAGAGAAAGCACGTCCCAGCAGGGCATGACTCCTCTCCTCCACAAGCCTGTCGACCCTGCCCGACCGAGTCTCCAGCTACGTCACCACATCTGTGAAGAACCGAAGGTTGCCGGCATAGTTAATCACACGGGGCTCCCCAACGGCCGCCTCACAGATGTTGCCCAAGGCCGCGTTAGCCCTTTCCCGGAGCGCGCGGAGCAAGGGGCCATGCACGTGCTCCAAGGTCTGCCGTTGACGTATCTCGTTCTCGTTCCGCCGCGCAACGGCCTCAGCCTCATCAACCCTCTGATGAAGAAGGAACACTTTGGCACGGGAGGAAGCCAGCTCCGCCTGCGCTGTGACAAGGGCGGCCCCGGATGCGTCAAGACGCCGCATCACTTCATCCAGCTTGGCCTTAAGGGCGGCGGTCCTGCCCTCCGCTTCGACCCTGATCAGCTCCAGCATTTCTCCGTACTCGCGCTCAAGATTCGAGTGAGCCTCCGCCACGCGACGGTCAACCTCCTCTTCTCGGGCTTCCAGCGCGGCGACATCATGCTCCGCCTGTGCCACCAGGCGCTCCCTCGTCTCCAACCGCTCAAGATCAAGGGTGCGCTCAGCAGCCTCCAGCGCCAGCGCCTCCTGACGTCTCTGGAGCTCCACCTGGTCGACGGAAGCCCCCTTCAGCGACACAAGGGCCGCCTGACGCAGCTCCACTTGCTGTTCTAGGGAGTTGCTCCAGGCCTGGAGCTCCCACGTGCGCTCCTCTGCAGCTTTGCGCCGTTGGTCTGCCTCCCGAGCCTCCTCGATGGCTTGGGAGCAGGCCTCCCGCGAAGCCGCCAGCGACGCTTCGGCCTTCACGTTGTCAAGGTCACGCTGATACGTGCAAGGGCGACGGCTACCTTCAGCTTGCGCCTCTCCTCAGCAAGGCGCGGGCCCTCGGCCTCAAGGTGCGCGTCCTCACCGGCAAGCTCCGCGCCAAGCTGGCTCACTGCATCAGCCGCCCTTTGAAGAAACTCTTGGCGAAGTGATGAGGACATCAATACAATTGTTACACCCACAGCCCCTGCTGCTATACATACTGGACCAATTACTAGAGCTCGTGCACGCCAACTAAATTACCAGGTACTTTCGTTTCTTGGTAATGATTCTAATGTTCATGAGAATATGATGCTGCCTAAATTGGATACATTTGTTTTGCTTACAAATGAAGGGCCTAGCTTGGAGAAGGATGAACATTGGAGCAAGAACAAGCATGGAGATGATGGCATGCGCAAGGGGAACAAGAACGGAGTTACAAGTGATGATTTTAGGACTTTGAAGCCACCATAATGGGTGCATGAAGCCTTGGACGAAATATACAAGATGCCACTTCATAAATTTCGTCCCGAGGCTATTTTAGGTGCTGTGTCACCTTATTATTGGGTCAGGCCCATGTAATTTTGAAATACATAAGTATAGGCTATTTTTAGAGTCCGTATGTGTGGGGAAACAAGAGATAGGGTTGATTTCGGACCCCTCCACCAAGGGCCACGAAATTCCCCCCTCTTCCTCCATATATACAGCCCTTAGGGCATCGTTTAGACTTTGGGTTTTGTTTAGATTAAAAGTTCGCCATAGCTGCAACTTCGCGTACTTCGTTTGTGTTCAACGACCAGACAAAGGCGTCACAGAACCCCACCTTGATCAATAAAGCTTTCATCTTATATTCGCAATATCCAGATTGCAATCTTAGTTTCTTGCTTGTTCTTCGTTTGCTCGCAGGAAACAGACCCTCGTGGTCAGGTTGATCGTGCTCCGGCGTGGTCAATAACCTCTCGGAGTTGGTTTAGCGATTGCTAAGGCGCGACGTCCTCGCACGTTCGTAGTCGGATCGTCAAAGTCGACTTCCACCAAAGCGAAATCCACCATCTCATCGAAAGACGGGACACCTCCGCCTCTATCAAGTGGTATCAGATTTCCAGGTTGCTCGGTGAGATTTTACAGTTTTTCGTAGTTTAGATCGAGTCTGTTCTTCATACCTATAGTCCACGAGAAAGCCACAAAAAAAATTAGGGTTAGTTCATCATATCCGAACCAATCTGAGCCTTGCATAATCTTTTTAGGGTTTTGCTTTGTTGAATTTGCGGTTGCATCGTCGTGTCTAGTTGCTGGTCTTAGAGTCTAGTCTTTTAGAGTTTCGAGTTCTGGTCATAAGTTGTCACGCCGCCGCCGCACCATCATCATCGCCCCTGCCATCTACCACCACCGCACCGAATCCGTATCCATATACCACCACCAATCCGTGTCCATATACCGCCACCGATCCATATACATATACTACCACCGCTACCACCACCGCTGCCATATACCACCACCATATATCCACCACCAATCCGAGTTCTTTGCTTATTAGGTTTGTTTTCGGGATCCATCTAGATTCCGATTCGTGTTTCCTTGCCGGAGTAGGTTTCGGAAAAAAAAAGAGTCGGGTAGCCACGCTCCGTTTAGGCCCAAAATTTTTCGAAAACGCATTTTTCGAAAAAAAATCTGGCTATCCTATTTTTAGGTGTTTCTGAGTGTTTTGAGACAGGTGCCATTATAGGAAGTTTTTTTTGACCCGTTTCCAGTTTTTGGGTCCGGGCAGTCGAAAAAAAAAAATTTGGTCGAAAAAATTTCGTGCTCATCCTGTTAGTTTGAGCTAGGAAGAGTTTTGGAGACACTCGCCATTATAGTGATTTTCGCAAAAAAAAGCAGCGCAAAAAAAAAGAGCGCAAAAAAAAAGAGCGAAAAAAAAATTCAGAGTGTGCTTTTCCCTTTTTTACGTGCCGCGCCGTGATTTTGTTAGTGTTCTAGGCTCGCGTCTCTAGCACAGTCTAGCCTAGGACCAGCACAGTACCGTCGTTGAGCGTTTATTCAACTTTGCATCTCTGAATTGATTATTGCTGACCATTTTTGCTACCATATTATAAGCCTTCCCAGCTCCACATACATCTACGTCGTGCGTTTGACTCTCCCTGGTAATCGCTCTATCCAAGCTTTGAGAGTTTTTGACTACAACGGTTGCCGATCACCACCTGCTGCTGGGTAAGAACTGGTAAGAATTTGAGATTTGCTTGACGGATTTGTGACACCCACCACCACCACTTGTTCGTAGTCTGTAGGATCATATTCTTGTGTGTTTCTATTGCTGCTAACTGATGAGGACATGACTACCTTGGATATGACCAAAAATATTGCATATATGCATATTTGTCAGGTGATTTCTAGTGCAAACTATTCAATAATCTATTTATGTTATACAGAACAAAAATACTTCACACACTTTTGTGTTTTGTCTAATTGCAGGTGTATGGGACATTTGTACAATCCACATATGAAGATAAGGAAGAAAGAGATGTTTATTTTCTGTCCAAAAAGTTCTCTCACGTCACTTTTGGCCCAAGAGAAGATAGAGTCCAAGTCTCTCACATTCTGGATTCAGATTCGGACTGCACAGACACACCTGACTCAAAACGGACACAAGTTTTTCATACGGACTCCGAATTGGGTGATTCTTTTTTTGTTGGAAATTAGATTTCGTGCACTTTCCAACCCAATTGGAATCACCTTCAAATTCGTCCGGAGCGTTGAGTTGTGGACGAAACAATCTGATGCTGCAGCACAATCCGAGTCAAACTACAAGTCCAAAGGTGTTACATCACCTCCACTTGGGCCCATTGGCCTTGTACGACCTAGATTTAGTTTTAGGCTGCCTTGGGACGTCCTCCCAACTCCTTGGCCGCCACTCCTTGCTCCTATATAAGTAGATCCATCTAGTAGCTTTTCCTGGGGATTTGTTTAGTTAAAAGTTAGCCATTGCAACTTCGTGTACTTCGTTTGTGTCCAACGACCAGACCAAGACCGCTTACGGATCCTCAGCTTTATCAATACTTCATATATACTCGCAATATTCAGATTGCTTTTATCATATTCTTGCTTGTTCTTCGATTGCTTGCAGGAATAGACCTTTGTGGTCAGGTTGATTGTGCTCCAGCGTGGTCAATAACCTTTCGGAGTTGGTTTAGCGATTGCTAAGGCGCAACGTCGTGCACGTTTGTAGTCGGATCGTCAAACTCTATCAAGTGGTATCAGTTTTCAGGTTGCTCGGTGAGAATTTCCAGTTTTCCTAGATTAGATTTATTTTCTTACCTATTGTCCAAGAAAAAGCCACAAAAAAGAGTTAGATCTATTCATCCTTGGTCCAAACCAGTCTGAGCCTTTGCAATTTTCTTTTCATTGATTGCATAGTTGAATTATCGATTGCATCGTCGTGTCGAGTTGCTGGTCTTAGTGTCTAGTTCGTTTAGAGTTTCGAGTTCTGTTCACATTAGTCACGCCACCGCTGCATCATTATCTCTTCCGCTGTCCACCACCCATCCATCAATTTCCACCACGTGCTACCCACCATTCATTGTCATAATAATAGTTGAGATCGTTCACATCTTCACTTGATCCAATCTGCATCTTATCTAGTTTGTTTTGGAAAGAGGGAGAAAAAAAGAGAGAGAAAAAAGAGAGGAAAAAAGGAAAAAAAGTCAGAGAAAAAAAAAGGAGAGAAAGAAAAAAAAAGTGTGAGGAAAAAAAAAGAGAGAAGAAAAAAAAATCGACACAAACTTTTTCAGAGGAAAGTTGGAGACAAAGTTGTTGATATATCCTGCTTGGCTGTTGTTTCACCTCATTATCTTCACTGCTGTTGTGATCTTCACTTATATCTTGGTGTCAAGAGCTACTTAGTATCCTTCATTGATGCTAGTTGTGCTACGCCATGACCTCATTAGTGTTCTAGGCTCGCGTCTCTAGTCCGGTCTAGCCTAGGACCAGCACAGTACCGTCGTTGAGCGTTTATTCAACATTGCATCTTTGAATTGATTATTGCTAATCTTTTGCTACCATATATAGCCAACCCAGCTCCACATATTTCTACACCGTGTATACGTACGCTCCCCTGGCAATCGCTTTACTCAATATTCGGAGTTACTTGACACCGCTGGTTGCCGATCACCGCCTGCTGCATGGTAAGAACTTGTAAGACATTGATATTTGCTTTACTGTGAGCGTTTTACCACCACATCCTAGTAGTTATAGGAACATTATTTTTGGGTTTTGTTTCTTGTTCTACTAATCATGACAGGATCCAGAGTCAATTCATGGGCTTTGTCGATCGCGGGAGACGTGCCACCACCTTTGCAAATACCACAACCGTCACGAGAGGTGCACAAACATCCAAATGCACATGATCAGGTTAATGTATCTATACCACCATTTAATGGCCGTTTTAAACCTGCTTTATATATTGAATGGGAGTTCGACATAAAAACTATATTTGCTTCCCATAATTTCGATGAACATAAAAAGGTTAAGGTTGCGGTTGGTTCTTTCACTGGTTATGCTTTGGTTTGGTGGAGTGAATATTGTCGGTTACACCCTGATTATATACCTACTACTTGGGATGATTTGAAACTTGCCATGCGACATACTTTCGTCCCTGCTTATTATACTCGTGACATGATTAAGAAGTTGCAACACTTAAAACAAGGTAGTGAAACTGTAACAAAATATTATGATGATTTACAAACTACCTTGTTGCATTCCTCTTTAGAAGAAAGTGAAGATGATTTTATGGATAAATTTTGGGGAGGATTAAACCGTGATATTCAAGAGATACTAATTCATGAAGAGTGTTATCCTATGGACCATTTGTTTCATCTTGCTTGCAAAGCTGAACAGGAAATAAAACGACGTGTTGGCCACAAGGAGAACAAGCGCACGGTGCACATTCCAAGAGTTGATATGATTGTTCCTTCAACTACTAGGCATACTATGACAACCACATCTGTTGTTGTCAGGACTACATCACCTCCACCATGTGACACATCGCCCCCGAGAGTGGCTACATCATCTGAGTTGATCATAAGAGGTAGTGACAAAGGTACTGATCTTCCATCTCTACATGAGAATGATGAATGCCTTGTCAATTTGAATGCGCCATCTGATGAGCTACCCACTACTTTGATCACACCACCTATTTTAGAGGACTACGTTGATAATTTGACTTTGCCATGTGATCAAACAACTGAAATACCAACAATTTTGAGTGCACCCATTGAATTAACTATTGATGCAAAAGAACCAATGTTTAATCATTTTGATATGACTTGTAATCTTGGTGATGATTCTGTGTTGAATGACTTATTGCATGTTTGCTTATTTAAGCATGTTGTAGCATGTAAATTTGATGCAAGTAAGGTTTATTCACCAATGTTGGGATGGTTTAATGATGAACATTGTCAATCTTTTGAAATGAATAAGAGCTTCACTTATATGTGCAAACTGAGTTGCAATATTTTCATGCCTTCTACTTCTTGTGATAATTTTTTGGCTTTAGATTTTATGAACTATGCAAGTTACTCATCTATTCATGTGTCATATATGCAAAAATCAAGGGAAGTAAAAATGGATGACATATACATATACAACATGTACACCTTGTCTCTTTTGTTAGCCACATTTCAGATTAACCAACGCCGAGGACGGCTTTATTTTCAAGAAGGGGAGGATGATGAGGAAATGACTACCTTGGATATGACCAAAAATATTGCATATATGCATATTTGTCAGGTGATTTCTAGTGCAAACTATTCAATAATCTATTTATGTTATTCAGAACAAAAATACTTCACACACTTTTGTGTTTTGTCTAATTGCAGGTCTATGGGACATTTGTACAATCCACATATGAAGATAAGGAAGAAAGAGATGTTTATTTGCTGTCCAAAAAGTTCTCTCACGTCACTTTTGGCCCAAGAGAAGATAGAGTCCAAGTCTCTCACGTTCTGGATTCAAATTCGGACTGCACAGACACACCTGACTCAAAACGGACACAAGTTTTTCATACGGACTCCGAATTGGGTGATTCTTTTTTTGTTGGAAACTAGATTTCGTGCACTTTCCAACCCAATTGGAATCACCTTCAAATTTGTCCGGAGCGTTGAGTTGTGGACGAAACAATCTGATGCTGCAGCAGAATCCGAGTCAAACTACAAGTCCAAAGGTGTTACATCACCTCCACTTGGGCCCATTGGCCTTGTACAACCTAGATTTAGTTTTAGGCTGCCTTGGGACGTCCTCCCACCTCCTTGGCCGCCACTCCTTGCTCCTATATAAGTAGATCCATCTAGTAGCTTTTCCTGGGGATTTGTTTAGTTAAAAGTTAGCCATTGCAACTTCGTGTACTTCGTTTGTGTCCAACGACCAGACCAAGACCGCTTACGGATCCCCACCTTTATCAATACTTCATATATACTCGCAATATTCAGATTGTTTTTATCATATTCTTGCTTGTTCTTCGATTGCTTGCAGGAATAGACCTTCGTGGTCAGGTTGATTGTGCTCCAGCGTGGTCAATAACCTTTCGGAGTTGGTTTAGCGATTGCTAAGGCGCAACGTCGTGCACGTTTGTAGTCGGATCGTCAAAGTCATCTTCACCAAATCGATAGTTATCATCTCATCGAAAGATCGGGACACCCCGCCTCTATCACTAGCCATGCCAGGATCACAAGCCAACGAGATTGACTGGGAGAATTTATCGAACAAGGAGCTTCATGATAAGTTTCAGCAAATGATGACTGAACAGGTGCAAGATGTGCTGAACAATTTTGAAGAGGCCATGGAGAAGATCACTGGCCTTGAGAAGACGTTCGAAACAAAGCTCGATAACAAGTTTAATGAATTGCTCGCGCGTCTTCCACCACCACGACCCGCTGCACCTAACGCACCTCTCCAACAACAACAATAACGACTACCTCCACGTCGCGAAGCAGACCTCCGCCGAGCAAGCCGTGTTCCTCTTGCGTTTGGCCAAACTGTTGGTGCTGCTGTTGATACTTCTGTGGCTCCTGCTGCTGATGCGGAGGAGGATGATTATGTGGGAGATTATGAGGATGAGGTTGATCAAAATCAACACTATGTGCAGCCACCTGTACCACCACCAGCAGGTCGACCTCAGGTATATATTCGTAATGATAGGCCTGCACCACCACCTCAGGTACGAGATGATGTCCATATTCCTAAACTGAAATTGAATATTCCACCATTTGAGGGTAGATATGTTCCTGATATATATCTTACTTGGGAGTTAGAAACTGAACAACGATTTACATGTTTACAATATCCTGAGGAGAGACGAGTTGCTGCTGCTGTTTGTGCTTTCACTAGTTTTGCATGTGTATGGTGGTCTGAACATTGTAGATTATATCCTATTCCAACTACTTGGGCTGCTTTGAAAACTGCTATGCGTACGCGTTGGGTTCCACCATATTATCAACGTGAATTGCTTCAAAAATTGCAGCGTTTAAGACAAGGGAAAAATTCTGTAGAAGAATATTATCAGGAATTACAAACTGGCATGATTAGATGTGGTATTGTTGAGGAGAATGAAGCTATGCTTGCACGTTTTATGGGTGGATTAAATAGAGAGATTCAGACCATTCTAGACTATAAGGAGTATACTAATATCACTCGTTTATTCCATCTTGCTTGTAAAGCTGAACGTGAAGTGCAGGATCGACAAGCATTGGGGCGAACTAATTTTTCTGCAGGCCGACCTTCATCATGGACACCACGTGCATCTTCTACTTCAACTGCACCAGCACCTCCATCCGGTGCCACCTCCAGCCGTGATACAAGAAAACAGGCACAACCACCATTATCTTCCAAGAGCGCACCTGCGGGTCCTGCACAGCGTTCTTCTTCTTCCATGGCATCAACAGGGCACACAAGTGATATTATTTGTCGTCGTTGTAAGGGAGGAGGTCATTATGCGAGGGAATGCAAATCTTCGCGTGTGATGATTGCTACCGCGGATGGTGGATATGAGTCCGCTAGTGACTATGATGAAGAGACATTGGCTCTTATTACACGTGAAGAACATGGTGGAGATGATTCTGATCATGAGACGCAATACATGGCTCCTGAAGACGCTGACAGGTATGAATGTTTAGTTGTTCAACGTGTTTTGAGTGTGCAGGTCACACAAGCTGAGCAAAATCAGAGGCACAATTTGTTCCATACCAAGGGAGTTGTGAAGGAACGTTCTGTGCGCGTCATAATAGACGGAGGGAGCTGCAACAACTTGGCTAGCATGGAGATGGTGGAGAAGCTTTCTCTCACCACAAGACCACATCCACATCCTTACTACATCCAATGGTTCAACAACAGCGGCAAGGTTAAGGTAACACGTACTGTTCGTGTGCATTTTAGTATCTCTACATATGCTGATTATGTTGATTGTGATGTGGTACCTATGCAAGCATGTTCCTTATTACTTGGTAGACCATGGCAATTTGATAAAAATTCTGTACACCATGGTAGAAACAATCACTATACTCTTGTTCATAAGGATAAAAGTATTACTTTGCTTCCTATGACTCCTGATTCCATTTTGAAAGATGATATTAATAGAGCTAATAAAGCACAACAGGAGAAGAATAAGAGTGAAAATCATATTGTGGCAAAAGAATTTGAGCAACAAATGAAGCCTAATAATAAACCATCTAGTGTTGCTTCTGAAATTAAATTGAAAAGTGCATGTTTATTTGCCACCAAATCTGATATTGATGAGCTAGATTTCAGCAAATCTGTTTGCTATGCTTTTGTGTGCAAAGAGGCATTATTTTCATTCGAGGACGTGTCTTCCTCTTTGCCTCCTGCTGTCACTAACATTTTGCAGGTGTTCGCTGACGTTTTTCCACAAGACGTGCCACCGGGATTACCGCCTATTCGAGGGATTGAGCATCAGATTGACTTAATTCCCGGTGCTTCACTGCCAAACCGTGCACCATACCGTACCAATCCAGAGGAGACGAAGGAGATTATGCGTCAAGTACAAGAGCTTCTCGACAAAGGTTATATACGCGAATCCCTTAGTCCTTGTGCTGTTCCTATTATTCTAGTGCCGAAAAAGGATGGTACATCACGTATGTGTGTTGATTGTAGAGGCATTAATAATATTACTATTCGTTATCGTCATCCTATTCCTAGGCTAGATGATATGCTTGATGAATTGAGTGGCTCTACAATATTCTCCCAAGTTGATTTGCGTAGTGGCTACCATCAAATTCGTATGAAATTGGGAGATGAATGGAAAACAGCATTTAAAACTAAGTTTGGATTATATGAGTGGTTAGTCATGCCTTTTGGGTTAACTAATGCACCTAGTACTTTCATGAGATTAATGAACGAAGTTTTACGTGCTTTCATTGGACGATTTGTGGTAGTTTACTTTGATGACATATTGATTTATAGCAGATCTTTGGAAGAACATTTGGAACATTTACGTGCTGTTTTTATTGCTCTACGTGATGCACGTTTGTTTGGTAACCTTGGGAAGTGCACCTTTTGCACCGACCGAGTATCTTTTCTTGGCTATGTTGTTACTCCACAGGGAATTGAAGTTGATAAAGCCATGATTGAAGCTATTGAGAGTTGGCCGCAGCCCAAAACGGTCACACACGTGAGGAGTTTTCTTGGCCTCGCTGGATTCTATAGGCGTTTTGTGAGAGATTTCAGCACCATTGTTGCACCTCTCAATGAGCTTACAAAGAAAGATGTGCCTTTTCTTTGGGGTACCGCACAGGAAGAAGCCTTCTCCGTATTGAAAGATAAGTTGACACATGCTCCTTTACTCCAACTTCCTGATTTTAATAAGACTTTTGAGCTTGAATGTGATGCTAGTGGAATTGGATTAGGAGGTGTGTTATTACAAGATGGCAAACCCGTTGCATACTTTTCTGAAAAATTGAGTGGGCCTAGTCTGAATTATTCTACTTATGATAAAGAATTATATGCTCTTGTTGGGACTAAAGAAACATGGCAACATTATTTATGGCCCAAAGAATTTGTTATACATTCTGATCATGAATCTTTGAAACATATTAAAAGTCAAGCTAAACTGAATCGTAGACATGCTAAATGGGTTGAATTCATTGAGACTTTCCCTTATGTCATTAAACACAAGAAGGGAAAAGAAAATGTTATTGCTGATGCATTGTCTCGTCGCTATACTATGCTTTCACAACTTGACTTCAAAATATTTGGTTTGGAGACCATCAAAGATCAATATGTGCATGATGCTGATTTTAAAGATGTAATGCAGAATTGTAGAGAAGGAAGAATGTGGAACAAGTTTGTCGTTAACGATGGATTTGTGTTTCGTGCTAACAAGCTATGCATTCCAGCTAGCTCCGTTCGTCTTTTGTTGTTGCAGGAGGCGCATGGAGGAGGATTAATGGGACACTTTGGCGTGAAGAAGACGGAGGACGTACTTGCTACACATTTCTTTTGGCCAAAGATGAGACGGGATGTTGAGCGTTTTATTGCTCGATGCACTACATGTCAAAAAGCTAAGTCACGACTCAATCCTCATGGTTTATATATGCCTTTGCCTGTACCTAGTGTTCCTTGGGAGGATATATCTATGGACTTTGTTTTAGGTTTACCTCGAACAAAGAAGGGGAGGGATAGCATATTTCTTGTCGTGGATAGATTCTCGAAAATGGCACACTTTATACCATGTCATAAAAGCGATGATGCTGTTAATGTTGCTGATTTGTTCTTTCGTGAAATTATTCGCTTGCATGGTGTGCCAAATACTATTGTTTCAAATCGTGATACTAAATTTCTTAGCCACTTTTGGAGATGTTTATGGGCTAAGTTGGGGACTAAACTGCTTTTTAGTACTACTTGTCACCCCCTAACTGATAGACAAACTGAAGTCGTCAATAGAACGTTGTCTACTATGCTTAGGGCTGTTTTGAAGAATAATAAGAAAATGTGGGAGGAATGCTTGCCTCATATTGAATTTGCTTATAATCGTTCATTGCATTCTACTACTAAGATGTGCCCTTTTGAAGTTGTGTATGGTTTCCTACCTCGTGCACCTATTGATTTGTTGCCTCTTCCATCTTCGGAGAAGGTTAATTTTGATGCTAAACAACGTGCTGAATTGATTTTAAAAATGCATGAGTTAACTAAGGAAAACATTGAGCGTATGAATGCTAAATATAAACTTGCTGGAGATAAGGGTAGAAAACATGTTGTGTTTGCACCTGGAGATCTTGTTTGGTTACATTTGCGTAAGGATAGATTTCCTGATTTGCGCAAATCAAAGCTAATGCCACGTGCTGATGGTCCCTTTAAGGTGTTAGAGAAAATAAATGATAATGCATATAAACTTGAGCTGCCTGCAGATTTTGGGGTTAGTCCCACTTTTAACATTGTAGATTTGAAGCCTTATTTGGGTGGGGAAGATGAACTTCCGTCGAGGACGACTTCATTTCAAGAAGGGGAGGATGATGAGGACATCAATACAATTGTTACACCCACAGCCCCTGCTGCTATACATACTGGACCAATTACTAGAGCTCGCGCACGCCAACTAAATTACCAAGTACTTTCGTTTCTTGGTAATGATTCTAATGTTCATGAGAATATGATGCTGCCTAAATTGGATACATTTGTTTTGCTTACAAATGAAGGGCCTAGCTTGGAGAAGGATGAACATTGGAGCAAGAACAAGCATGGAGATGATGGCATGCGCAAGGGGAACAAGAACGGAGTTACAAGTGATGATTTCAGGACTTTGAAGCCACCATAATGGGTGCATGAAGCCTTGGACGAAATATACAAGATGCCACTTCATAAATTTCGTCCCGAGGCTATTTTAGGTGCTGCCTCACCTTATTATTGGGCCAGGCCCATGTAATTTCGAAATACATAAGTATAGGCTATTTTTAGAGTCCGTATGTGTGGGGAAACAAGAGATAGGGTTGATTTCGGACCCCTCCACCAAGGGCCACGAAATTCCCCCCTCTTCCTCCATATATACAGCCCTTAGGGTATCGTTTAGACTTTGGGTTTTGTTTAGATTAAAAGTTCACCATAGCTGCAACTTCGCGTACTTCGTTTGTGTTCAACGACCAGACAAAGGCGTCACAGAACCCCACCTTCATCAATAAAGCTTTCATCTTATATTCGCAATATCCAGATTGCAATCTTAGTTTCTTGCTTGTTCTTCGTTTGCTCGCAGGAAACAGACCCTCGTGGTCAGGTTGATCGTGCTCCGGCGTGGTCAATAACCTCTCGGAGTTGGTTTAGCGATTGCTAAGGCGCGACGTCCTCGCACGTTCGTAGTCGGATCGTCAAAGTCGACTTCCACCAAAGCGAAATCCACCATCTCATCGAAAGACGGGACACCTCCGCCTCTATCACGAAGGGCGCGGCGCTCTCGAGCGCGCCCGAGCACATCTTCTGTGTCATCCTCCGCCCCTGGCGCATGTGGAGGGCATGAACCGGCACGCCCCCTCCGGGCAAGGGGTTGGGGGCTGGTGCCCTGGTGATGGCTGGGCACGCCCCGCCAGAAACCTGGCCCGGAGCTGGTTCGTCCCCCAAGGAAGAATGCAAGATCAACCTCAGCCAGTTGCCGTCGACGACCAAAGGAGGAGCTCGGGGCAGGCTGGCTGTGCCCTAGAAGAGCTCGCGAAGAAGGGGCATGAGGCACGCAGAGTCGGGATGCTCTGCTGGACGGCTCACTTCTGCGACCAGCCCCACGGCAAGAGCGGTACTTGACCTCAGGGCGCTCAAAATCGGTGGAGAATGCGAAGCTTGAGGGGATGGCTCCTCAGCCGCCTCCATGAACTTGTCAGGAAGGGCCTGAAAGGTAATGGTCAGCTGAAGCAACCGGAAAGTAAGGGGCCAAGAAGGGAGAAGACTTACTCGTCAATGGCAAAGTACTTCCTGCGCTTCAATAGGCGGTAGGGGTAATCATCGCCACCCAAGGCTTCCTTTCTCTTTCGAAGGGCCTCAAAGTCTACGCGGAAGCGGCCTAGGAGCTCGACGCAAGGGTCCGCCTGCGGCATGGAGGAAGCATCAGGGTGGTCAGCGCAAGGGGAATCAGCCTTGAAGACGCCACCAGGCGGCGCCTCGTGAGCCATGGTGGGGGCCTCAGAAGCCCCAGCCTTAGGAGCTGAAGGCCGCGAATCCTCGCCTGCCGCTGCCCTAGGATAGGCTTCGGGAGATGCCGACTCTAGAGCTCCGCGCGGCATCAGCCTCTCGACATCACCCCCTTCGGCTCTGATAGAGGCAAAGGTGTCCCGTCTTTCGATGAGATGGTGGATTTCGCTTTGGTGGAAGTCGACTTTGACGATCCGACTACGAACGTGCGAGGACGTCGCGCCTTAGCAATCGCTAAACCAACTCCGAGAGGTTATTGACCACGCCGGAGCACGATCAACCTGACCACGAGGGTCTGTTTCCTGCGAGCAAACGAAGAACAAGCAAGAAACTAAGATTGCAATCTGGATATTGCGAATATAAGATGAAAGCTTTATTGATCAAGGTGGGGTTCTGTGACGCCTTTGTCTGGTCGTTGAACACAAACGAAGTACGCGAAGTTGCAGCTATGGCGAACTTTTAATCTAAACAAAACCCAAAGTCTAAACGATGCCCTAAGGGCTGTATATATGGAGGAAGAGGGGGGGAATTTCGTGGCCCTTGGTGGAGGGGTCCGAAATCAACCCTATCTCTTGTTTCCCCACACATACGGACTCTAAAAATAGCCTATACTTATGTATTTCGAAATTATATGGGCCTGGCCCAATAATAAGGTGACGCAGCACCTAAAATAGCCTCGGGACGAAATTTATGAAGTGGCATCTTGTATATTTCGTCCAAGGCTTCATGCACCCATTATGGTGGCTTCAAAGTCCTGAAATCATCACTTGTAACTCCGTTCTTGTTTCCCTTGCGCATGCCATCATCTCCATGCTTGTTCTTGCTCCAATGTTCATCCTTCTCCAAGCTAGGCCCTTCATTTGTAAGCAAAACAAATGTATCCAATTTAGGCAGCATCATATTCTCATGAACATTAGAATCATTACCAAGAAACGAAAGTACCTGGTAATTTAGTTGGCGTGCACGAGCTCTAGTAATTGGTCCAGTATGTATAGCAGCAGGGGCTGTGGGTGTAACAATTGTATTGATGTCCTCATCATTAGTCCTTGTGCTGTTCCTATTATTCTAGTGCCGAAAAAGGATGGCACATCACGTATGTGTGTTGATTGTAGAGGCATTAATAATATTACTATTCGTTATCGTCATCCTATTCCTAGGCTAGATGATATGCTTGATGAATTGAGTGGCTCTACAATATTCTCCAAAGTTGATTTGCGTAGTGGCTACCATCAAATTCGTATGAAATTGGGAGATGAATGGAAAACAGCATTTAAAACTAAGTTTGGATTATATGAGTGGTTAGTCATGCCTTTTGGGTTAACTAATGCACCTAGTACTTTCATGAGATTAATGAACGAAGTTTTACGTGCTTTCATTGGACGATTTGTGGTAGTTTACTTTGATGACATATTGATTTATAGCAGATCTTTGGAAGAACATTTGGAACATTTACGTGCTGTTTTTATTGCTCTACGTGATGCACGTTTGTTTGGTAACCTTGGGAAGTGCACCTTTTGCACCGACCGAGTATCTTTTCTTGGCTATGTTGTTACTCCACAGGGAATTGAAGTTGATAAAGCCATGATTGAAGCTATTGAGAGTTGGCCGCAGCCCAAAACGGTCACACACGTGAGGAGTTTTCTTGGCCTCGCTGGATTCTATAGGCGTTTTGTGAGAGATTTCAGCACCATTGTTGCACCTCTCAATGAGCTTACAAAGAAAGATGTGCCTTTTCTTTGGGGTACCGCACAGGAAGAAGCCTTCTCCGTATTGAAAGATAAGTTGACACATGCTCCTTTACTCCAACTTCCTGATTTTAATAAGACTTTTGAGCTTGAATGTGATGCTAGTGGAATTGGATTAGGAGGTGTGTTATTACAAGATGGCAAACCCGTTGCATACTTTTCTGAAAAATTGAGTGGGCCTAGTCTGAATTATTCTACTTATGATAAAGAATTATATGCTCTTGTTGGGACTAAAGAAACATGGCAACATTATTTATGGCCCAAAGAATTTGTTATACATTCTGATCATGAATCTTTGAAACATATTAAAAGTCAAGCTAAACTGAATCGTAGACATGCTAAATGGGTTGAATTCATTGAGACTTTCCCTTATGTCATTAAACACAAGAAGGGAAAAGAAAATGTTATTGCTGATGCATTGTCTCGTCGCTATACTATGCTTTCACAACTTGACTTCAAAATATTTGGTTTGGAGACCATCAAAGATCAATATGTGCATGATGCTGATTTTAAAGATGTAATGCAGAATTGTAGAGAAGGAAGAATGTGGAACAAGTTTGTCGTTAACGATGGATTTGTGTTTCGTGCTAACAAGCTATGCATTCCAGCTAGCTCCGTTCGTCTTTTGTTGTTGCAGGAGGCGCATGGAGGAGGATTAATGGGACACTTTGGCGTGAAGAAGACGGAGGACGTACTTGCTACACATTTCTTTTGGCCAAAGATGAGACGGGATGTTGAGCGTTTTATTGCTCGATGCACTACATGTCAAAAAGCTAAGTCACGACTCAATCCTCATGGTTTATATATGCCTTTGCCTGTACCTAGTGTTCCTTGGGAGGATATATCTATGGACTTTGTTTTAGGTTTACCTCGAACAAAGAAGGGGAGGGATAGCATATTTCTTGTCGTGGATAGATTCTCGAAAATGGCACACTTTATACCATGTCATAAAAGCGATGATGCTGTTAATGTTGCTGATTTGTTCTTTCGTGAAATTATTCGCTTGCATGGTGTGCCAAATACTATTGTTTCAAATCGTGATACTAAATTTCTTAGCCACTTTTGGAGATGTTTATGGGCTAAGTTGGGGACTAAACTGCTTTTTAGTACTACTTGTCACCCCCTAACTGATAGACAAACTGAAGTCGTCAATAGAACGTTGTCTACTATGCTTAGGGCTGTTTTGAAGAATAATAAGAAAATGTGGGAGGAATGCTTGCCTCATATTGAATTTGCTTATAATCGTTCATTGCATTCTACTACTAAGATGTGCCCTTTTGAAGTTGTGTATGGTTTCCTACCTCGTGCACCTATTGATTTGTTGCCTCTTCCATCTTCGGAGAAGGTTAATTTTGATGCTAAACAACGTGCTGAATTGATTTTAAAAATGCATGAGTTAACTAAGGAAAACATTGAGCGTATGAATGCTAAATATAAACTTGCTGGAGATAAGGGTAGAAAACATGTTGTGTTTGCACCTGGAGATCTTGTTTGGTTACATTTGCGTAAGGATAGATTTCCTGATTTGCGCAAATCAAAGCTAATGCCACATGCTGATGGTCCCTTTAAGGTGTTAGAGAAAATAAATGATAATGCATATAAACTTGAGCTGCCTGCAGATTTTGGGGTTAGTCCCACTTTTAACATTGCAGATTTGAAGCCTTATTTGGGTGAGGAAGATGGACTTCCGTCGAGGACGACTTCATTTCAAGAAGGGGAGGATGATGAGGACATCAATACAATTGTTACACCCACAGCCCGTGCTGCTATACATACTGGACCAATTACTAGAGCTCGTGCACGCCAACTAAATTACCAGGTACTTTCGTTTCTTGGTAATGATTCTAATGTTCATGAGAATATGATGCTGCCTAAATTGGATACATTTGTTTTGCTTACAAATGAAGGGCCTAGCTTGGAGAAGGATGAACATTGGAGCAAGAACAAGCATGGAGATGATGGCATGCGCAAGGGGAACAAGAACGGAGTTACAAGTGATGATTTCAGGACTTTGAAGCCACCATAATGGATGCATGAAGCCTTGGACGAAATATACAAGATGCCACTTCATAAATTTCGTCCCGAGGCTATTTTAGGTGCTGCGTCACCTTATTATTGGGCCAGGCCCATGTAATTTCGAAATACATAAGTATAGGCTATTTTTAGAGTCCGTATGATAGAGGCAAAGGTGTCCCGTCTTTCGATGAGATGGTGGATTTCGCTTTGGTGGAAGTCGACTTTGACGATCCGACTACGAACGTGCGAGGACGTCGCGCCTTAGCAATCGCTAAACCAACTCCGAGAGGTTATTGACCACGCCGGAGCACGATCAACCTGACCACGAGGGTCTGTTTCCTGCGAGCAAACGAAGAACAAGCAAGAAACTAAGATTGCAATCTGGATATTGCGAATATAAGATGAAAGCTTTATTGATCAAGGTGGGGTTCTGTGACGCCTTTGTCTGGTCGTTGAAAACAAACGAAGTACGCGAAGTTGCAGCTATGGCGAACTTTTAATCTAAACAAAACCCAAAGTCTAAACGATGCCCTAAGGGCTGTATATATGGAGGAAGAGGGGGGAATTTCGTGGCCCTTGGTGGAGGGGTCCGAAATCAACCCTATCTCTTGTTTCCCCACACATACGGACTCTAAAAATAGCCTATACTTATGTATTTCGAAATTACATGGGCCTGGCCCAATAATAAGGTGACGCAGCACCTAAAATAGCCTCGGGACGAAATTTATGAAGTGGCATCTTGTATATTTCGTCCAAGGCTTCATGCACCCATTATGGTGGCTTCAAAGTCCTGAAATCATCACTTGTAACTCCGTTCTTGTTCCCCTTGCGCATGCCATCATCTCCATGCTTGTTCTTGCTCCAATGTTCATCCTTCTCCAAGCTAGACCCTTCATTTGTAAGCAAAACAAATGTATCTAATTTAGGCAGCATCATATTCTCATGAACATTAGAATCATTACCAAGAAACGAAAGTACCTGGTAATTTAGTTGGCGTGCACGAGCTCTAGTAATTGGTCCAGTATGTATAGCAGCAGGGGCTGTGGGTGTAACAATTGTATTGATGTCCTCAATTTTGGGCCTAAACGGAGCGTGGCTACCCGACTCTTTTTTTTTCCGAAACCTACTCCGGCAAGGAAACACGAATCGGAAACTAGATGGATCTCGAAAACAACCCTAATAAGCAAGGAACTCGGATTGGTGGTGGATATATGGTGGTGGTATATGGCAGCGGTGGTGGTAGCGGTGGTAGTATATGGATATGGATCGATGGTGGTATATGGACACGGATTGGTGGTGGTATATGGATACGGATTCGGAGCGGTGGTGGTAGATGGCAGGGGCGATGATGATGGTGCGGCGGCGGCGTGACAACTTATGACCAGAACTCGAAACTCTAAAACACTAGACTCTAAGATCAGCAACTAGACACGACGATGCAACCGCAAATTCAACAAAGCAAAACCCTAAAAAGATTATGCAAGGGCTCAGATTGGTTCGGATATGATGAACTAACCCTAATTTTTTTGTGGCTTTTTCGTGGACTGTAGGTATGAAGAACAGACTCGATCTAAACTACGAAAAACTGTAAAATCTCACCGAGCAACCTGGAAATCTGATACCACTTGATAGAGGCAAAGGTGTCCCGTCTTTCGATGAGATGGTGGATTTCGCTTTGGTGGAAGTCGACTTTGACGATCTGACTACGAACGTGCGAGGACGTCGCGCCTTAGCAATCGCTAAACCAACTCCGAGAGGTTATTGACCACGCCGGAGCACGATCAACCTGACCACGAGGGTCTGTTTCCTGCGAGCAAACGAAGAACAAGCAAGAAACTAAGATTGCAATCTGGATATTGCGAATATAAGATGAAAGCTTTATTGATCAAGGTGGGGTTCTGTGACGCCTTTGTCTGGTCGTTGAACACAAACGAAGTACGCGAAGTTGCAACTATGGCGAACTTTTAATCTAAACAAAACCCAAAGTCTAAACGATTCCCTAAGGGCTGTATATATGGAGGAAGAGGGGGGAATTTCGTGGCCCTTGGTGGAGGGGTCCGAAATCAACCCTATCTCTTGTTTCCCCACACATACGGAATCTAAAAATAGCCTATACTTATGTATTTCGAAATTACATGGGCCTGGCCCAATAATAAGGTGACGCAGCACCTAAAATAGCCTCGGGACGAAATTTATGAAGTGGCATCTTGTATATTTCGTCCAAGGCTTCATGCACCCATTATGGTGGCTTCAAAGTCCTGAAATCATCACTTGTAACTCCGTTCTTGTTTCCCTTGCGCATGCCATCATCTCCATGCTTGTTCTTGCTCCAATGTTCATCCTTCTCCAAGCTAGGCCCTTCATTTGTAAGCAAAACAAATGTATCCAATTTAGGCAGCATCATATTCTCATGAACATTAGAATCATTACCAAGAAACGAAAGTACCTGGTAATTTAGTTGGCATGCACGAGCTCTAGTAATTGGTCCAGTATGTATAGCAGCAGGGGCTGTGGGTGTAACAATTGTATTGATGTCCTCATCAATTACTATTCGTTATCGTCATCCTATTCCTAGGCTAGATGATATGCTTGATGAATTGAGTGGCTCTACAATATTCTCCAAAGTTGATTTGCGTAGTGGCTACCATCAAATTCGTATGAAATTGGGAGATGAATGGAAAACAGCATTTAAAACTAAGTTTGGATTATATGAGTGGTTAGTCATGCCTTTTGGGTTAACTAATGCACCTAGTACTTTCATGAGATTAATGAACGAAGTTTTACGTGCTTTCATTGGACGATTTGTGGTAGTTTACTTTGATGACATATTGATTTATAGCAGATCTTTGGAAGAACATTTGGAACATTTACGTGCTGTTTTTATTGCTCTACGTGATGCACGTTTGTTTGGTAACCTTGGGAAGTGCACCTTTTGCACCGACCGAGTATCTTTTCTTGGCTATGTTGTTACTCCACAGGGAATTGAAGTTGATAAAGCCATGATTGAAGCTATTGAGAGTTGGCCGCAGCCCAAAACGGTCACACACGTGAGGAGTTTTCTTGGCCTCGCTGGATTCTATAGGCGTTTTGTGAGAGATTTCAGCACCATTGTTGCACCTCTCAATGAGCTTACAAAGAAAGATGTGCCTTTTCTTTGGGGTACCGCACAGGAAGAAGCCTTCTCCGTATTGAAAGATAAGTTGACACATGCTCCTTTACTCCAACTTCCTGATTTTAATAAGACTTTTGAGCTTGAATGTGATGCTAGTGGAATTGGATTAGGAGGTGTGTTATTACAAGATGGCAAACCCGTTGCATACTTTTCTGAAAAATTGAGTGGGCCTAGTCTGAATTATTCTACTTATGATAAAGAATTATATGCTCTTGTTGGGACTAAAGAAACATGGCAACATTATTTATGGCCCAAAGAATTTGTTATACATTCTGATCATGAATCTTTGAAACATATTAAAAGTCAAGCTAAACTGAATCGTAGACATGCTAAATGGGTTGAATTCATTGAGACTTTCCCTTATGTCATTAAACACAAGAAGGGAAAAGAAAATGTTATTGCTGATGCATTGTCTCGTCGCTATACTATGCTTTCACAACTTGACTTCAAAATATTTGGTTTGGAGACCATCAAAGATCAATATGTGCATGATGCTGATTTTAAAGATGTAATGCAGAATTGTAGAGAAGGAAGAATGTGGAACAAGTTTGTCGTTAACGATGGATTTGTGTTTCGTGCTAACAAGCTATGCATTCCAGCTAGCTCCGTTCGTCTTTTGTTGTTGCAGGAGGCGCATGGAGGAGGATTAATGGGACACTTTGGCGTGAAGAAGACGGAGGACGTACTTGCTACACATTTCTTTTGGCCAAAGATGAGACGGGATGTTGAGCGTTTTATTGCTCGATGCACTACATGTCAAAAAGCTAAGTCACGACTCAATCCTCATGGTTTATATATGCCTTTGCCTGTACCTAGTGTTCCTTGGGAGGATATATCTATGGACTTTGTTTTAGGTTTACCTCGAACAAAGAAGGGGAGGGATAGCATATTTCTTGTCGTGGATAGATTCTCGAAAATGGCACACTTTATACCATGTCATAAAAGCGATGATGCTGTTAATGTTGCTGATTTGTTCTTTCGTGAAATTATTCGCTTGCATGGTGTGCCAAATACTATTGTTTCAAATCGTGATACTAAATTTCTTAGCCACTTTTGGAGATGTTTATGGGCTAAGTTGGGGACTAAACTGCTTTTTAGTACTACTTGTCACCCCCTAACTGATAGACAAACTGAAGTCGTCAATAGAACGTTGTCTACTATGCTTAGGGCTGTTTTGAAGAATAATAAGAAAATGTGGGAGGAATGCTTGCCTCATATTGAATTTGCTTATAATCGTTCATTGCATTCTACTACTAAGATGTGCCCTTTTGAAGTTGTGTATGGTTTCCTACCTCGTGCACCTATTGATTTGTTGCCTCTTCCATCTTCGGAGAAGGTTAATTTTGATGCTAAACAACGTGCTGAATTGATTTTAAAAATGCATGAGTTAACTAAGGAAAACATTGAGCGTATGAATGCTAAATATAAACTTGCTGGAGATAAGGGTAGAAAACATGTTGTGTTTGCACCTGGAGATCTTGTTTGGTTACATTTGCGTAAGGATAGATTTCCTGATTTGCGCAAATCAAAGCTAATGCCACATGCTGATGGTCCCTTTAAGGTGTTAGAGAAAATAAATGATAATGCATATAAACTTGAGCTGCCTGCAGATTTTGGGGTTAGTCCCACTTTTAACATTGCAGATTTGAAGCCTTATTTGGGTGAGGAAGATGGACTTCCGTCGAGGACGACTTCATTTCAAGAAGGGGAGGATGATGAGGACATCAATACAATTGTTACACCCACAGCCCGTGCTGCTATACATACTGGACCAATTACTAGAGCTCGTGCACGCCAACTAAATTACCAGGTACTTTCGTTTCTTGGTAATGATTCTAATGTTCATGAGAATATGATGCTGCCTAAATTGGATACATTTGTTTTGCTTACAAATGAAGGGCCTAGCTTGGAGAAGGATGAACATTGGAGCAAGAACAAGCATGGAGATGATGGCATGCGCAAGGGGAACAAGAACGGAGTTACAAGTGATGATTTCAGGACTTTGAAGCCACCATAATGGATGCATGAAGCCTTGGACGAAATATACAAGATGCCACTTCATAAATTTCGTCCCGAGGCTATTTTAGGTGCTGCGTCACCTTATTATTGGGCCAGGCCCATGTAATTTCGAAATACATAAGTATAGGCTATTTTTAGAGTCCGTATGATAGAGGCAAAGGTGTCCCGTCTTTCGATGAGATGGTGGATTTCGCTTTGGTGGAAGTCGACTTTGACGATCCGACTACGAACGTGCGAGGACGTCGCGCCTTAGCAATCGCTAAACCAACTCCGAGAGGTTATTGACCACGCCGGAGCACGATCAACCTGACCACGAGGGTCTGTTTCCTGCGAGCAAACGAAGAACAAGCAAGAAACTAAGATTGCAATCTGGATATTGCGAATATAAGATGAAAGCTTTATTGATCAAGGTGGGGTTCTGAGACGCCTTTGTCTGGTCGTTGAACACAAACGAAGTACGCGAAGTTGCAGCTATGGCGAACTTTTAATCTAAACAAAACCCAAAGTCTAAACGATGCCCTAAGGGCTGTATATATGGAGGAAGAGGGGGGAATTTCGTGGCCCTTGGTGGAGGGGTCCGAAATCAACCCTATCTCTTGTTTCCCCACACATACGGACTCTAAAAATAGCCTATACTTATGTATTTTGAAATTACATGGGCCTGGCCCAATAATAAGGTGACGCAGCACCTAAAATAGCCTCGGGACGAAATTTATGAAGTGGCATCTTGTATATTTCGTCCAAGGCTTCATGCACCCATTATGGTGGCTTCAAAGTCCTGAAATCATCACTTGTAACTCCGTTCTTGTTCCCCTTGCGCATGCCATCATCTCCATGCTTGTTCTTGATCCAATGTTCATCCTTCTCCAAGCTAGACCCTTCATTTGTAAGCAAAACAAATGTATCTAATTTAGGCAGCATCATATTCTCATGAACATTAGAATCATTACCAAGAAACGAAAGTACCTGGTAATTTAGTTGGCGTGCACGAGCTCTAGTAATTGGTCCAGTATGTATAGCAGCAGGGGCTGTGGGTGTAACAATTGTATTGATGTCCTCATCAGGCTCCCGGCGGTTCCCGTCTCCCTGCTTCATCACTTGAGGCGGAGCCGCTTGGGGCGACCGGAAGGGCAATCACAACGACGGGATTCTCGCGGGGCCCCGTGAGGCCAGTCCTGCGCGTAATGAGGGGTGTGGGGAAGCAGGGACACCCATGTCCAGTCAAGCGCCACGCATCGCCCAAGGCCGCAGGCTGTTGGGGCCCGCGGCGCTTCGCACTTGCCCCTTCGCTTCTCTGCTAAGCCAAGTCCGGAGGCGCCTTGGGCCCGGGGGCTACTGTCGGCGTTCTGGGAACGGGGGTACCTAGACTTGCCTACTTGTGGCCTGTAGCGTGGCTCAAGGAGTGGCCCAGCATGGCCCATCTTCATCAACACGAGCTCAAGACCCTCGCGAGGGGCCAAGCCTCGCAGGGTGGACAACAGGAAGCTTCCTCAGGCGCAGCCTCGTCAGGCTGGCTCGCGAGGAGGCGGAGAGATCAAGGCGGGGAACCTCACGAGGTGCCCGTGACGCAAGCCATGACGACCAAAGCCAGGCGGGTGCAAGGCGGGCGCCGGCCTAGACAGAGTTCTTGTTTCCCCTTCGGTGCAAAGGGGGCAAGCACAGGCCAAGGCATCAGGCAAAGGTTAACATTTCGGTGCAACAAGACCAAGACCAGCAGAACGGCAGGATGGAGGTCATCGTGCAGCCCAGGAAGGCATCATCGTCAGAGCCTTTGGCAGGCGAGGACCAGCTTTAGTCAGGATAAGTGTACTAGATGTTCCCCTTCAAAATGGCCAATTGTCGGCGCCCTTCCCGCTCAATATTTGGGAAGAGGCCCAGGGCCTTGCTCTATAAATAGGGCTAGCCACCATAGCAGATCGACAAGTGGAATCACCCTGCCGAAGGGACAACACCACCACAAGAACATCCCTCGCGAGGTTGTTCTTCCCTTGTATTGTTCATCAGCCCCTGAAGCAATCCACACACCACACACACTAGAGTAGGGTATTACACCACCATGGTGGCCTGAACCAGTATAAACCTTGCGTCCCTTGTGTTGTTCTTCGTGTAGCCTTGATCCTTTGCGAGGCGACGAGACGTGAGATGGTAGGGGGAGTGATCTCTGTGTGCACCCTAGAGTTCGAACCTTAAGGGTCTGCCGGAACCCAAAATCCGACACTTATAGCCCAAGGGAGGCCAACCGTCGGCCTCCACGATCGCAAGTAATCACGACTCGTTTTTGCATGCAGGGACTCGTCAAATCGGGTAGTTGCCGAGGTAGCATGGGGAAGCAGAGATGCCCACGTCCAATCAACCGCCACGCAGTGACCAAGGCCGCAGGCGTTTGGGGCCCGCGGCGCTCCGCACTTGCCCTTTCGCTTTGTCGCTAAGCCAAGTCCGAGCGCGCCTTGGGCTGGGGGCTACTGTCGGTCCCCAGACTTGCCTGCCTGCGGCCAGCGGCATGGCTCAAGTGGTGGCCCAGTACGGCCCATCTTCATCAACTCGAGCTCAAGACCCTCGCGAGGGGCCAAGCCTCGCGGGGCGGACGACGCAAGGCTTCCTCAGGGACGGCCTCACTAGGCAGGCTTGCGAGGAGGCGGAGAGATCAAGGCAGGGGTACCTCACGACGTTCCCATGACGCAAGCCATGACGATCGAGACCAGGAAGGTTCCAGGCGGGCGCCGGCCTGCACAGTGTCCTTGTTTCCTCTTTGGGCAAAGGGGGCAAGCGCAGGCGCGGAGTACCGAGGCATCAAGCAAATGTTACCATTTCGGTGCAACGAGACCAATACCAACAGAGCGGCAGGACGAAGGTCACCATGGAGCCCAAGACGGCGTCATCACCAGTGCCTTTGGCAGCCGAAGACCAACTTTAGTCAGGATAACTTATACTAGATGTTCCCCTTCAAAATGGCCATTGTTGGCTCCCTTCCCGCTCAATATTTGGAAGAGGACCAGGGCCTCTATATATAGAGATAGCCACCACCAATGAGGGGGACGGATCGGGATCACATCATTGAGAGCCTAGAGAGATCCAGCCACGCGGAACACCGCACCAGTGCAAGAACACCTATCGTGAGGTTGTTCTTGCCTTGTACAATCCATCATCAGCCCCTAAGGCAATCCACCACACCACACACTGGAGTAGGGTATTACACCACAACGGTGGCCCAAACTAGTATAAACCTTGAGTCCCTTGTGCTGTTCATTGTCTAGCTTAGATTCACAGCAAGGCGTTAGGACGTGGATCGGTAGGGGGAAGATCTTCACGCGCATCCCAGAGTTTGAACCTTAAGGGTGTTGCCGGAACCCTATATCTAACAACCGAGAAGAGGGTCGATAACTTCCGAGCAAGTGAGTTATGATGGATGCCAGATGCATCCACTCCTGATTGGCGTTGCCAATGGAGCCACCCCAGTCTGACGAAGGGTGGTCCCGCGCGAAGCTTACCGATGACAGGGCGAAGTTGGTGTTGGAGAAGATGAACGCTGACCTGAGGCCGGGTAACGCGAAGGCGGCAAAGCTGACAGGGGCCACGCTCCTGAGGGAGTTCCTGACACAGCGGGTGGCTCCGCTTCAGGCGCATTCGTGCCCGTTGTGGACGCTTGGGGGCGTAGGCGACGAGCTTCGCCTAAACTCAGCGGCCTTGGCCGACGAGGATCTGGCCGCAGCTCTCTGCCTCTTGGTTGGGGACGATCAGGAGGGCCTGGGGGTGCCCTTGCTCCCCTGTTCCCACCTTTGATGGGCGTGGCCTGGTGCTGGTGGAGCCTCCTGCGGCCCAGGGGGTGACGGTGTCGGTGGAAGTGTCTTCAGTTGACTCCTGCGGGGGAGGAGAGGAAGACGAAGAAGAAGAGGAGCGCAACTCGGAGGCGACCACTAAGGGGACCGAGAGACCTCCCCCGGCATAGGGCCAGCATCCTCCGCACCATGCCGGACGACGACGAGGCCGATGCCATGTGAGAGGAAGAGGACCTGCCCGTGATCTCGAAGAAGGACAGGTCGGCGCTGATCTCCCAAGGGGCTACTCCTGCCCAGGCACCGCCCGAAGCTGCCTCCAGCCCTTCTGGTGCGCCCTCTACCGCTCCTGGACCTCTTGAGGCCGCACCCCGGACCAAGAGGCTTTCGGGCTTTAAGCTCGGCAAGAGGTCAGTGACCTATGCCGCGATTGACCAATAAGTGCTCAAACTCTGTCTTGTTCTTGTTTTTGCCTCCGGGCCTGACATTCTCCATCACTTAGTTAGGTCGCCGCTTGCAGTGAAGAAGAAGAAGGGGGACACGGTGGCTCCACCTGGGGCAGACTCATCTGCCGTGGCCGCGCCTTCATCTGTGGGAAGGGGAGGCCGCGAAGTTTGCACCTCCCCTGCCCGATCGTCCTCGTGAGGCCCGGAGGAGCGCTCTGGCGGGGTGCCAGCCCCCATGGCCCTGCTAGCTCCGGAGGTGCCGGCGCCTGATGCTGCTGGGATAGCCAAGACTCAGGAGCCCCCAGTCTCCCGAGCCGTGGTTACGCTGCCGCCTTCTCCTCCTGCACTAATGGTTCTAGATTCTTCTACCTCCTCCTCCATCTTGTACCGTGCCCTTACCAAGTTGGGTCAGCTGCGAGAAGACCTCCAGGGTGCCAACTCACACTTGGTAGCGGGGCGCCTAGAACTGATCTCCGGCTGGGTTCACTCTGATACCTCTGTCCGAGCGGCGCTGAGTCGGTCCGCGGCTGCTTCTGAGGAGGAGAAGCAAGCCGCCACCCAGGCCGCAGCCGCCCGCGATGCGGCGCTGAAGGATGCCACGGTCACCCAGGATGGTTGCAAGGCGCTGGAGGCCGAGCTGCAGGGTTTGTGCGATGTGCTCGCTAAAGAGGCTCGCAACTGCCGGGCGAAAGAGGAGGAGATGAAGGCTCGGGAGGACGCCATCAGGGACCGTGACACCGAGCTGACTGCTGAACGCGGCCGGCTAGGGACACCGGAGTAGAGGCTGAAGATGGTGAGGGCCGAGCTGGATGCCAAGGCGAAGGTCGTAGCCGAGGACTGCGTGGCCTTCGCGCGCCTTGAGGAGAGATCTCGCAAGGTGCTGAAGACGCTCTACAAGGGCGTCCTGGAGAAGTTGTTGGCTGGTGCCAAGGACGGCACCGCCCAGCTGCTTCCTTTCTTGGTCGAGGCGCTCGAGGAAGTTTTGAGCGGCGTCGGCCCCATGGCTGAGGTTAAACCTCGCGTCCTTTCTTCTGCGGCACTGACGCACGTCTTCAGCCACGTCTACCTTCGCGACCCTAGCGACAACCTCGATGAGCTGCTTGAGCCCGTGGACGACGAGCGCTTCGCCGCTGCTGCTGAAGCCGTGAAGGGCCAAGTGGAAGCCTTGTTGACGAAGTTCCGCGCCTTTGCCACTGTGCCCTCGGCAAGTGGTGCTGATCCCGTGGCCTTGGGAGGTGGAGCTGGCGGAGTTGACACCATCATGGAGGTGGAGCCCCTGGCGAATGACGGTGTTGTCCAAGGGTGATCTTCTCGCAGCTTCCTTCATGTTTTAACTCCTGCAATATGCACCATGCCTCGTGGAGGCGTTTAAACTTTCGTTTGGTATTGCGAAGACAGTTATGGTTTGTAATATTTGCTTGTGGATTTGCTTCAAGATTTTGCGGTTTCCTTCCTATTTACTTTGTGTTCTATGTCGGCAGGGCCCGGCCCTGCGCATACCTTAACCGCGTTAGCCCCGACCGGATCACCAGGACGGGACCAAGGAGTGAGGGGCTACGTGACAAGTTAGGCTCCTGAGTCGCGATGCTCCGGAGTCCCAATTGACGCGCAAACAACAAATAGGGAGGGAGTGTAGGGGTGGGATCAGGCATTCTACGTCGGCAGGGCCCGGTCCCACGTATACCTCAACCGCCATTAGCCTCGCGGGACTAAGGAGTGCGGGGCTACCTGACCAGTTAGGCTCCTGAGTCGCGATGCTCAGGAGTCCCCCTTGACGCGCAAACGATTTTCCTACCTTGGCTCCGCTCGGGAAGAGGCGCGCGACGACCAGGTCCATGGGACCTGGCTGGGTGGCGTGCGTTCGGGCGTGGCCCAGGAGCAGCCCTCGTGTCCAGGCCCCTTGCGTGACGCTCCCGAGGGGAGGTGTTGCGATGAGGCCATACACTGAGCTCTAGGCTCCCTGAGGTTCGATATGGTCGTGGGCCGCCCTCAGTTGTTTATCACCAGCGCGAAGCATAGCGCTTCCGTATATGCACGGGCATAGCCGCTCCTCGGCAGTGTCATCATCCAGCACGAGCATGGTGCTTCCACTGGTACGTGGGAGGGGGGGCCCCCTTCGGGAGGAGCCCCCGGGGCATGTACAACCCCCCTGACACGTGGCTTGCACGGCAGGGCTAGACGAGGTGTATCTGGGCACTTGTGAGCCAGCGCGGGACTCACGAGGCCCTACCTCAAGGTGGGTTGCGCCTGGTCTTGAGCCTTCGACGGCTATGTGTTCCTGCGGGATGGTTAGATACAAATGCTCTACGTCCTCAGGTCCCGGCCCTCGAGCGAGCTCAGCCGCCGCTGGTATGCCAGGTCGCGATGTCGTGGACAAGGCCAGGGGGTGAGGGCTGGAGAGCCAGTAGGAGCTCCTGAGTCGCGATGCTAAAGAGCCCCCCTTTTAACGTGCAAGCGATTTGCATGAGGGAGAGAAGGCCCGCGGTAGGCGGCAGATGATAATCATAGGCAGGTTAAGCATGAAAGGCAAATCAGCTTAGATAAATGCAGAAGGGATACATGCCACTAGGTCAGGCCCGAGTGGCTTGGGGATGATGCAGCCCGAGGGGCGCCCCCAGCAAGGTAAACTAAAGACATGAGCAAAAGGGATACATGCCGCAGGGATGGACCCATGCGACCTGGGAATGATACAACCCTGAGGGTGCTCCCAGGTGAAATGAACTCGGAAGATGTCACTGGTACCATTGTAGAAGGGGTGTCGGAGTAGCTGAAGATGCGCGGTGAAGAGACCGATCCTCATGAGCCACCGGAGCCTTGAGCCTCGGGAGGCTCTAGGGGTCCAGGTGGTTCCTCAAGGACCATCTCCATCTCCGCCAGGACCACGTGGTGCCTGGCCTCCTGAGCCGCCAGAATGCTCCGCAGATGGCGCTGGTGGGTGACAGCCGCGTTCGGCAGGCCGAAAGACATGCGAACATAGATGTGCGGAGGACCCTCGCAACTCCCCACGCGCGAAGGCCAGAAGCGCTCCTGAGATGTGGCTCGGTTGAGCCCTGGGACATCGATGCAGATGCGCAGCCCACCATCCTCTCCTAGATGGGGAGCTACGCCAGGCAAACAGCGATCGCTGTGTATGGCTCTTGCTTCCTGAGGGTCTGGTTTTCCTTGCCCCATGCCTTCCTGAGGGAAACATGCTGCGAAGCACGCCTCCAACTGGTTCCCGAGCGCCTCCCTCGTGATCTTGGCAAAGTCTGAGACCCTCCAAAAGAGAGACCCCGAGCCCTGCCCAAGGAGGGCGCCGGGCGTGCCTTCCTATGCGATGGAGGGAGGTGACGCTTGCACGGGCGCGGATCCTGATGCGACACCTCCTAATATGCCAACCTCCTGAGGCCTTGATCTGGGCGATGTCTTCTTCTTCTTGGGGACTGCCTCAGGAGGGTTCTCGCCCTTGCTGTCCGGGTCCTCGATTGATGCAGCTTGGAAGGCGCGCTCGAGGTAGCACACCGCATCTTTCTCTTCGCAGGGGACTATGATGATTTCGCTGCTTCCTGGCATCTTGAGGACGTTGTAGCCATAGTGGGTCACCCCCATGAACTTGCCCAGGGCCGGATACCCGAGGATGCCATTGTATGGCAGGCAGATGTGGGCAACGTCAAAGTCGATGAGCTCAGTGTGGTAGTTGTTGTGCTGTCCAAAAGTGACAGGGACGCGGACCTGCCCTATCGGGGTAGTGCAGCCGTCAGTAACTCCTGAGAAAGGCTTGGTAGGATGAAGTTGATCATATGGCACTTGAAGGTTGTTGAACATCTCGACGGACAGAACGTTGAGTCATGCATCGCAATCGATGAGGGTCCTAGTAACTTGCACGTTGCTGATGACTGGGGAACAAAGCACTGGGAGGACGGCAGCTATAGCCGCACAATGGAGTTGATCTGCCGAGCTGAAGGTGATGGCGGACTTGGACCAACTGAGCGGGCACGTGGCCTCGAGCTTGGGGAGGACTGCATTCACCTCGCGAGCAAACTGCTTAAAGATGCGCTGAGAGGCTGGGGCCTAGGCACCACCCAAGATGCAAGCGATAGCACGTGGCTCCTGGAAGCCCCCAGCCCCCTCGTCCTAGTGGTGGTCGTCGTTCGTCCTTGGTGGTGGCGGCAGAGGAGGAAGGCTTGCATTGCCCTGCGGGCGATCCTCACGAGGCTGATCCCTCCAGGCTCCTTCGGGAGGCCGGTCCTGCCAGTGATCCTCACATGGTCGGTCACGCCACTCCTGGCGAGGGCCTTGGTCGTCCCATCGTCCTCCGCCTCGGCCTCCTCCCCGGTCGTAGCCTCGGTCATTGCGCTCGGGGCGTCGACCGAAGCGTCCTTCTCAAACGGCCCTGAGCTCCTGGCATTCATTGGTGTTGTGGTTGTGGAGGTTGTGGTAGGCGTAGAATCGGCTGCCCTTGGACGACTACGGCTGGTCCCTGCCATGCTTCTTGTCTGGTTCTGCTGCGAGCACGGCTGCTCCTTTGCGCTTCACGTCCTTGGCCTTGGCCTCCTTCTCTTCTGGGTCAGCAGCTGGGAGCTCGAGGAGGGAGAGGCGTCCTTCCTCAGCTCTTGCGCACTTGGTCGCTAGGTTGAACAACTCCAGGGATGTGCACAGATCCTCGTGGATGGCCAGCTCCTCCTTCATCTTGACGTCACGGATGCCATCAGAAAATGCTGAGATGATGGCCTCGTCCGTCACCTTTGGGAACTTGAGGTGGGCGCTGTTGAAGTGCTGGATGTATTTCTGTAGGGTCTCTCTAGGCTGCTGCTTGATGCGGCGCAGGTCATCCGCGGCCGGGGAGCCGTCACGAGTGCCCTGGAAGTTGGCGATGAAGCAGCTACGCATCTTGTCCCAAGGGGAGATCGAGCCGGGAGGCAGGTTCAGGAGCCAGGTGCGGGCACCATCCTTGAGCGCCATGGGAAACCAGTTCGCCATGACCTTTCCATCTCCGTTGGCCGCCTTGATGCCCAGCTCGTAGAGCTGCAGGAACTCCGCGGGGTCGGCAGTACCGTCATAGCAAGGAGGCAGGTCCGGCTTGAACTTGCTGGGCCAGGCGAAGCAACGCAGCTCGGTGGTAAAGGCATGGCAGCCTGCTGTGTCCACCGGAGCCCTTTGCAGACGCGGGGCTTGCTCTTAATGGTTCCCATGCACCTCCGCCAGGGGCAGCGCGGGGTCTTGGCGTGCTGGTGCAGGGATGCGGTCTTGCCGTGCTAGTGCAGGGAGCACGTGAGCGCCTTCTTAAGGCCGAGGGATTTCTTGGAAGCTTCTTTCTTGCCGCGCGGGCATCGGACGTGGTGGGTCATGTCCAGGGGCCGCGTGCCTTGGAGCCAGGGAGCCTTCTTGGGGAGGAGGTGGCGGAGGCGCTCCCTGATCCACGTCGCCCAGGCATGACGGAGGGCGAGGCAGCGAGAGGAACAGCGTGGGAGAGCCCCCTGTGGCACTGACGAGCTCGGTGATGCGAGCGAGCCATTCTTCGTAGAGGTCGTCAACGGGGCGGTAGTGCAGGAGCTCATGTGCCAGGAGCAACGCGGCCTGCGCATCCGTGGGGGCGCGATGAGCATGAGACGACGAACCATCTTGGGTCAGCGATGGAGTGACAGTGCGGCCTTCCCACTGCACCGAGGGGTGCAGCGAAGATGCTTGCTGCTCGTTCCCCGCCAGCCCGGTGGCGGCGTTAGCGGCAGGCGATGGAGAACGACGAGGAGGCCCACCGACGGGAGCCGTCTGGGTGACGCGGGCGGCGAGAGCAGCCTGGCGCTCGGTGCGGACTCGGCGAGTGTCTGCCATGGATGGGGTGAAGCGATGGGACGCAGAGCAGCGGAGAAAAGATTTCGGCACACCCCTACTTAGCGCGCCAAATGTCGGATATCGGGTTCCGGCAACCCTTATGGTTTGAACTCTGGGGTGCGCAGGAAGATCTTCTCCCTACCGAAACACACCCACAACCTCGCCGTGATTCTAAACTAGAACGATGAACAACGCAAGACACACGAGGTTTATACTGGTTCGGCCCACCGTTGTGGTGTAATACCCTAATCCAGTGTGTGGTGTGGTGGATTGCCTCTTGGGCTGATGATGAATAGTACAGAGGAAGAATAGCCTCGCGAGGAGACGTGTTCTTGTGGTGGTGTGGATGAGCTAGGTTTGGATCAGATTCCCTTTCCTCTAGATGAGATCCTCCCTCTACTGTGGTGGCTAGCCCTATTTATAGAGGCCCTGGTCCTCTTCCCAAATATCGAGCGGGAACGGAGCCAACAACGGCCATTTTGAAAGGGGACAGCTAGTACAAGCTATCCTGACTAAAGGTGGTTCTCGACTGCCAAAGGTGCCGGTGATGACGCCATTTTGGGCTCTACGGTGACCTCAGTCCTGCCATCTACTGGTCTTGGTCTCGTTGCACCGATATAGAAACATTTGCCTGATGCCTGCCTGCGCTTGCCCCCATTGCACCGAAGAGGAAACGAGGACACTACGCAGGCTGGCGCCCTCCTGGTCTTGATCGTCATGGCTTGCGTCATGAGCACCTCGCGAGGCACCCCTTGCCTTGATCTCTCTGCCTCCTCGCGAGCCTTCCTGGTGAGGAGACCTTGCGTCGTCCGCCCCGCGAGGCCTGGCCCCTCGCAAGGGTCTTGAGTGTTTGTTGATGAAGACGGGACGTACTGGGCCACTGGTTGAGCCACGCTGCAGGCCGCAGGCAGGCAAGTCTCAGGACCCCCATTCTCGGAACACCGACAACGCTGCCTAAGGAAAAGAAAAAGGGGAATCTGAAAAACTGGGATACGCGACTTCATCAGAAAATAAAGAAAGCAACGCTGGTATTAAACACACTTCAGTCCTTACATACCCCATGGGGCTGGTTCTAATTCCGCGTAGGGAAGCAAAAGAAGGAAGGCTACCATCGGGCCATCGAGCATCACCGGCGACGCCGAGCGGCAGCAGCCGCCGCGCTCCGACCATGGCGGGAGCTTGGCGGCACATGGCTATCATCGTTGGACCCCGGAGACTCGCTGGGCTTAGGAGAGTCGCTGGATTCCCAGGAGTCGTCGCTGCTGCTGGAGGAGGCGTCGAAGGGGACGGAAGCAGGTCCAGCGCCCACGGCTGCGTAGGCTCCTTCCTCCGGGGCAGCACTCCATCTGTCGGCCCTCTTTATCAAAGACCTTGGAGAACAAGGTGGATGCGCCATCATATTCGAAGTGAATCGCAAGGGCTCCTCAGCGTGGCAGGCCCGGGCGACCTCACCCCATCCGCGGGTCATGAAGATGTCTCCGGCGGGCACCACCTACCTCAGCTCCGGTGGCCAAGCTGCAGCACTCGGCGTGCCACAACCACAACTCAAGTGGCCCCCTTGGATGCAGCTCGTTGGCAAAAAACCTCGGGAGCCGGAACCATGAGTTGTGTGGCATCGCTGTCCACACCACAAACTTGCGCGAGCTGCCCTCAGCGTGAGACCACGACACGGTCGGCAAGGCAATGGCGGCCCGTCCTTCATCGCTGGGGATCGCTCGGTGGCGCGCATCCTCACCCCAAGCACGGGCGTACAGGGGAAGGGGAAAGTCGGGCAGAGGCCTTGATTGCCAAGGCCTGGTCACCTCTCGTCCCACGCTGGCGTCTTGAGGAAGGCGGAGCCGTTTCTTTGAAGGGAGAGGATCAGGCCCCTCCCCAGGGGCCTTACCCTTTTTGGCCACCGAGAACCTCCTGATCGGCGCCATGGGAGCAAGACAGAGAAGGAGAAGAGATGGGTGGTGAGAAGACGAAGGAGAGATGAGCGAGGGGGCTCTGCCCTTCCCCCACATTTATAGCCAAGGAAGGCTAACCGTCATCCTCCACGACCTCGCGCCATGATGATCTTCTGCATGCTGCATCATCTTGTCAAGTCGAACAGCTGCCGAGGCAGCATGGGGAAATGGAGACGCCCATGTCCCATCAATCGCCACGCGTCATCAAGGCCGCTGGTGGTTAGGGCCCGTGATGCTGCGCACTTGCCCTTTGGCTTCGCTTGGAAGCCAAGTCCGAGCGCGCCTTGGGCCCGGGGGCTACTGTCGGTGTTCTGGATATGGGGGTATCTAGACTTGGCTGCCTGCGGCCCACCGCGTGGCTCCATCGACGGCCTGGTACGGCCTAGCTTCAGCATCAACGACTCAAGACCCTCGCGAGGGGCCAAGCCTCGCGAGGCAGACGACACCAAGACCCCCGAGGGGATCGGCCCCCTCAGGCACACTCCCGGGGGGGAGAGTTCTATGCAAGGTGCACCTCATGAGGCTCAGCTGACGTGAGCCATGATGACCAAGGCCAGGCGGGCGCCAGCGGGCGCAGAGCGCCATTTTCCCCTTTGGTGCAAAGGAGGCAAGCCGCAAGCACGGAGTCCCGAGGAATCGGCCAAAGGTTTCCATTCTGGTGCAACAAGACCAAGACCACCAGGACGGCAGGATGCATGTCATCACCGAGCCCACCGCAGCGTCACGACTAGAGACTTTTGGCAGGTGAAGACCACTTTAGTCAGGATAGGATGTACTACTTGTCCCCTTTCAAATCTGGCCGTTGTGGGATCCCTTCCCGCCAACATTTGGGAAGAGGACCAAGGCCACTATAAATAGGACTTAGCCACCACCATAGGGGGGGATCAGATCCATTCTCACCTGACCACCTCACCAGCTCTCTTGAGCTCAAGAACACCTCACCTCCTGAGGCTAGTTCATCCATTGTACTTGTTCATCCTCAGCCCTTTGAGGCAATCCACTAAAACTAGGGATGACAACGGAGCGGAAACGGACGGAACTGAGTGCTATCATATTTGTTTTCACATTTTTTGCAGAAGCGGAAACAAATACAGAAACCTTGGAAATGAATACGGAAATAGATACAACCGGAAACGGACACGGAACGAATACAAAGAGGATACGGAAACAGAAATAGGCATTGATCAGAACTTAAAAACCCCTTGAATTATAGAGAAATACACACAAAAACAACCTAATTTAATGAGTTGTTAACATGGCTACAAAATAATATCATTATGTTAGCAACTTAGCGTAGTAAAAGTATTGTAGTAGTACCGGACAATTGTGTATAGGGTCAAGCTGAGTAGATGTGTGGTAGTAGAAGTTGGGCCTTAGATCCATTCTACTAATTGTGTCATTGTGTTCTCTTTGGTGGTTGGTCTACAAAGCAGCTATAGGTCTATAGTAAAAACAGAAATTCCATATTCACGGAAACGGAAAGTTCCATTTCCATGCATGTTCCATCGAAAAACACCGTTCCGTTTTTGTTTGTGTTTCCACATAAAAATTTCCATTTCCACTTCCGTTTTGCAAATTTCCGTTTCCATTTTCATATTTTCTCTCCGTTTCCATTTTTCCTCCGGAAAAACGGAAAGTTTCCACTCCATTTTCATCCCTAACTAAAACACTGGAGTAGGGTATTACACCGCAAGGTGGCCCGAACCAAGATAAACTGTTATGTCTCTTTGTCTCTTTGATGCCGATGCGCTAGGCTTAGGAGGATTGCGAGTAGGCAGACTGGGTAGGTTGAGATCTTCGTACGCACCCCAGAGTTTGAACCTTTCAAGTGTTGGCGGAACCCGTAATTCGACACTAGCGGTTATGCTATGGGTAGTGTTATGCTTGGGATATTCATGCTCGTTCGTATGCCATGCTCATCTGGATAAATGATTCATTGTTGTTATGCTTAATGTTTATGTTGCATCCATGTTTATGTTGGTATCCTGCATTATTGTTGCATCATGTTATTTCATATGACTCAGCTTATTGCATTCAAGTTTAACTGGACTTAATTGAACTTGAACAACTGTTGGCTGAGTCAAGGTGCCACCATATCGAGCTGACCAGTGCAACCACATTTGCCTTTGATGGGTAAGGCCCTAATGCGGTTTATTGTCATGCCTCTCTCCGGTGCCTCCAACTAGGGAAGGTTATGCGCGGGTGCTACCTTGGCCGGGTTGGACGGCATAAGCCTTGTGAGCCCAAGTTTGGTTATGTGCACATGTCCCCGTTTGGGACCGTTTGTTTTGCCATGACGGTAGTTGTTGATGCCTTTGGCAGGCACAGGGCCACCCATGACATAGCCCAAAGGGGAGTTGGTCGGAGTGGCCGGGAGAGTGTCATGGCAGTAGAATGGTTTTGTCAGAATGTTGTTGGTCCACCCGAATGGGAGTGCGAGGCCATGGGTTCCGTGGTGTGGGTAAGGTGTGCTACCTCTGCATAGTGTGTGTTAAATCTATCGATAGCCGCGCCCGCGAGTAAGGGCCCAGTCCGTAGTTGGTCACACTATAGGTCAACAGTAATAATAATGATGTGCTTAATAAGAACCCCTGTTAGATGATGAAAGAAGTTGGTTGATCTTTACGTGATTGTGAGAGGATACAGAGTTGTTGAATACTTGTGATGTTGTGCGAGAATCATGGGTTAAGATCAAGCTCCTTGTGGTCATGACTGATTACTATGGTATTGTTTATACCAAGCTTGATTGGATCCTAAGGTGATCGTGTGATGTCCGATGTTGGTAAGTGATGCATGTGCTGGTTACGAGGTAACCCTGAGCAGAGTAAGTTGGTGCATGATAGTGTCATCATGTTGCATGTTAGTATCATCATGTTTATATGTCCATGCCATGCTCATATTGTGCTAGCTGTAGCATGTTGTTCATGCCTTGTTGTTCTGATGGTACCATGTTAATCCTTGTTAATCTGTAATTGACATGCTATTGTTTGTCTTGATTGCTCTTGGTTGTTGTGAGCTTGCAAGTACATTCAATGTACTGACCTGGCATGTCATGTCAATTTGCTGGTCATGCCGGATTTGATTGCTTGTTTGCCGTTGATACGTCTCCAACGTATCTATAATTTTTGATTGTTCCATGCTATTATATTATCCATTTTGGATGTTTAATGGGCTTTAATATGCTCTTTTATATTATTTTTGGGACTAACCTATTAACCGGAGGCCTAGTGCCAGTTTCTATATTTTTTTGCCTATTTTAGAGTTTTGCAGAAAAGGAATACCAAACGGAGTCCAAACGGAATGAAACATTCACGATGATCTTTCTTGGACCGAAACAAAACCAAAAGACTTGGAGTTGAAGTCAGAAATGCCATGAAGCATCCACGAGGCAAGAGGGCGCGCCCAGGGTGTAGGCGCGCCCTACACCCTCGTGGGGCCCTCATAGCTCCATCGACGCACTTCTTTCGCCTATATATACTCTTATACCCTAAAAACATCAGGGGGAGCCACAAAACCTCTTTTCCACCACCGCAACCTTCTATACCTGTGAGATCCCATCTTGGGGCCTTTTCCGGTGATCTGCCGGAGATGGAATTGATCATGGAGGGCTTCTACATCAACACCATTGCCTCTCCGATGAAGCATGAGTAGTTTACCACGGACCTTCGGGTAAATAGTAATTAGCTAGATGGCTTCTTCTCTCTCTTTGACTCTTTTACGATGTGTTTGCCGAGATTCGATGAATTGTGGATTTATGAACAAGATTATCTATGAATATTATTTGGTTCTTCTCTGAATTCTTATATGCATGATTTTATATCTTTGCAAGTCTCTTCGAATTATGGGTTTAGTTTGGCCTACTAGATTGATCTTCTTGCAATGGGAGAAGTGCTTAGCTTTGGGTTCAATCTTGCGGTCTCCTTTCCCAGTGACACTAGGGGCAGCAAGGCACGTATTGTATTGTTGCCATCGAGGATAAAAAGATGGGGTTTATATCATATTGCTTGAGTTTATCCCTCTACATCATGTCATCTTGCTTAACGCGTTACTCCACTCTTATGAACTTAATACTCTAGATGCATGTTGGATAGCAGTCGATGTGTGGAGTAATATGATGAGGACATCAATACAATTGTTACACCCACAGCCCCTGCTGCTATACATACTGGACCAATTACTAGAGCTCGTGCACGCCAACTAAATTACCAGGTACTTTCGTTTCTTGGTAATGATTCTAATGTTCATGAGAATATGATGCTGCCTAAATTGGATACATTTGTTTTGCTTACAAATGAAGGGCCTAGCTTGGAGAAGAATGAACATTGGAGCAAGAACAAGCATGGAGATGATGGCATGCGCAAGGGGAACAAGAACGGAGTTACAAGTGATGATTTCAGGACTTTGAAGCCACCATAATGGGTGCATGAAGCCTTGGACGAAATATACAAGATGCCACTTCATAAATTTCGTCCCGAGGCTATTTTAGGTGCTGCGTCACCTTATTATTGGGCCAGGCCCATGTAATTTCGAAATACGTAAGTATAGGCTATTTTTAGAGTCCGTATGTGTGGGGAAACAAGAGATAGGGTTGATTTCGGACCCCTCCACCAAGGGCCACGAAATTCCCCCCTCTTCCTCCATATATATAGCCCTTAGGGCATCGTTTAGACTTTGGGTTTTGTTTAGATTAAAAGTTCGCCATAGCTGCAACTTCGCGTACTTCGTTTGTGTTCAACGACCAGACAAAGGCGTCACAGAACCCCACCTTCATCAATAAAGCTTTCATCTTATATTCGCAATATCCAGATTGCACTCTTAGTTTCTTGCTTGTTCTTCGTTTGCTCGCAGGAAACAGACCCTCGTGGTCAGGTTGATCGTGCTCCGGCGTGGTCAATAACCTCTCGGAGTTGGTTTAGCGATTGCTAAGGCGCGACGTCCTCGCACGTTTGTAGTCGGATCGTCAAAGTCGACTTCCACCAAAGCGATATCCATCATCTAATCGAAAGACGGGACACCTCCGCCTCTATCAAGTGGTATCAGATTTCCAGGTTGCTCGGTGAGATTTTACAGTTTTTCGTAGTTTAGATCGAGTCTGTTCTTCATACCTACAGTCCACGAAAAAGCCACAAAAAAAATTAGGGTTAGTTCATCATATCCGAACCAATCTGAGCCTTTGCATAATCTTTTTAGGGTTTTGCTTTGTTGAATTTGCGGTTGCATCGTCGTGTCTAGTTGCTGGTCTTAGAGTCTAGTCTTTTAGAGTTTCGAGTTCTGGTCATAAGTTGTCACGCCGCCGCCGCACCATCATCATCGCCCCTGCCATCTACCACCACCGCTCATCCGCCACCGCTCCGAATCCGTATCCATATACCACCACCGATCCATATCCATATACTACCACCGCTACCACCACCGCTGCCATATACCACCACCATATATCCACCACCAATCCGAGTTCCTTGCATATTAGGTTTGTTTTCGAGATCCATCTAGATTCCGATTCGTGTTTCCTTGCCGGAGTAGGTTTCGGAAAAAAAAAGAGTCGGGTAGCCACGCTCCGTTTAGGCCCAAAATTTTCGAAAACGCATTTTTCGAAAAAAATTCTGGCTATCCTATTTTTAGGTGTTTCTGAGTGTTTTGAGACAGGTGCCATTATAGGAAGTTTTTTTTGACCTGTTTCCAGTTTTTGGGTCCGGGCAGTCGAAAAAAAAAAATTTGGTCGAAAAAAAAAATTTCGTGCCCATCCTGTCAGTTTGACCTAGGAAGAGTTTTGAGACACTCGCCATTATAGTGATTTTTCGCAAAAAAAAAGCAGCGGAAAAAAAAGAGCGCAAAAAAAAGAGCGAAAAAAATAATTCAGAGTGTGCTTTTCCCTTGTTTACGTGCCGCGCCGTGATTTTGTTGGTGTTCTAGGCTCGCGTCTCTAGCACAGTCTAGCCTAGGACCAGCACAGTACGTCGTTGAGCGTTTATTCAACTTTGCATCTCTGAATTGATTATTGCTGACCCTTTTTGCTACCATACTATAAGCCTTCCTAGCTCCACATACATCTACGTCGTGTGTTTGACTCTCCCTGGTAATCGCTCTATCCAAGCTTTGAGAGTTTTTGACTACAACGGTTGCCGATCACCGCCTGCTGCTGGGTAAGAACTGGTAAGAATTTGAGATTTGGTTGACGGATTTGTGATACACCACCACCACTTCTTAGTAGTCTGTAGGATCATATTCTTGTGTGTTTCTATTGCTGCTAACCATGCCAGGATCACAAGCCGACGAGATTGACTGGGAGAACTTATCGAACAAGGAGCTTCATGATAAGTTTCAGCAAATGATGACTGAACAGGTACAAGATGTGCTGAACAATTTTGAAGAGGCCATGGAGAAGATCACTGGCCTTGAGAAGACGTTCGAAACAAAGCTCGATAACAGATTTAATGAACTGCTTGCGCGTCTTCCACCACCGGCTGCACCTGTCGCACCTCTGCAACAACAACAACTACGCCCCCTTCCGAATCAGTATGGACGAGCACAGCGTGTTCCTATTGTGCCAGGACAAAATTCTGGTGCCGCTGTTACTGCTGTTGGTGCTTCTTTGGCTCCTGCTACTGCTCCTGCTGGTACCCAGGAGGATGATGAGTATGCGGGCGATTATGAGGATGAGGTTGATCAAAATCAGATCTACGAGCAGCCACCAGCACCACCACCAGCAGGTCGACCTCAGGTATATATTCATAATGGTAGGCCTGCACCACCACCTCAGGTACGAGATGATGTCCATATTCCTAAACTGAAATTGAATATTCCACCATTTGAGGGTAGATATGTTCCTGATATATGATGAGGACATCAATACAATTGTTACACCCACAGCCCCTGCTGCTATACATACTGGACCAATTACTAGAGCTCGTGCACGCCAACTAAATTACCAGGTACTTTCGTTTCTTGGTAATGATTCTAATGTTCATGAGAATATGATGCTGCCTAAATTGGATACATTTGTTTTGCTTACAAATGAAGGGCCTAGCTTGGAGAAGGATGAACATTGGAGCAAGAACAAGCATGGAGATGATGGCATGCGCAAGGGGAACAAGAACGGAGTTACAAGTGATGATTTCAGGACTTTGAAGCCACCATAATGGGTGCATGAAGCCTTGGACGAAATATACAAGATGCCACTTCATAAATTTCGTCCCGAGGCTATTTTAGGTGCTGCGTCACCTTATTATTGGGCCAGGCCCATGTAATTTCGAAATACATAAGTATAGGCTATTTTTAGAGTCCGTATGTGTGGGGAAACAAGAGATAGGGTTGATTTCGGACCCCTCCACCAAGGGCCACGAAATTCCCCCCTCTTCCTCCATATATACAGCCCTTAGGGCATCGTTTAGACTTTGGAATTTGTTTAGTTAAAAGTTAGCCATTGCAACTTCGTGTACTTTGTTTGTGTCCAACGACCAGACCAAGACCGCTTCCGGATCCCCACCATTATCAATACTTCATATATATTTGCGATATTCAGATTGCTTTATCATATTCTTGCTCGTTCTTCGATTGCTTGCAGGAATAGACCTTCGTGGTCAGGCTGACCGTGCTTCCGGCATCGTCAGTAACCTCAGGAGATTGGTTTAGCGATTGCTAAGGCGCAACGTCGTGCACGTTTGTAGTCGGACCGTCAAAGTCGTCTCCACCAAATCGATAGTTATCATCTCATCGAAAGATCGGGACACCCTCGCCTCTATCAATATATATCTTACTTGGGAGTTAGAAACTGAACAACGATTTACATGTTTACAATATCCTGAGGAGAGACGAGTTGCTGCTGCTGTTTATGCTTTCACTAGTTTTGCATGTGTATGGTGGTCTGAACATTGTAGATTATATCCTATTCCAACTACTTGGGCTGCTTTGAAAACTGCTATGCGTACGCGTTGGGTTCCACCATATTATCAACGTGAATTGCTTAAAAAATTGCAGCGTTTAAGACAAGGGAAAAATTCTGTAGAAGAATATTATCAGGAATTACAAACTGGCATGATTAGATGTGGCATTGTTGAGGAGAATGAAGCTATGCTTGCACGTTTTCTGGGTGGATTAAATAGAGAGATTCAGACCATTCTAGACTATAAGGAGTATACTAATATCACTCGTTTATTCCATCTTGCTTGTAAAGCTGAACGTGAAGTGCAGGATCGACAAGCATTGGGGCGAACTAACTTTTCTGCAGGCCGACCTTCATCATGGACACCACGTGCATCTTCTACTTCAACTGCACCAGCACCTCCATCCGGTGCCACCTCCAGCCGTGATACAAGAAAACAGGCACAACCACCATTATCTGCCAAGAGCGCACCTGCGGGGCCTGCACAGCGTTCTTCTTCTTCCATGGCATCAACAGGGCACACAAGTGATATTATTTGTCGTCGTTGTAAGGGAGGAGGTCATTATGCGAGGGAATGCAAAGCTCCGCGTGTGATGATTGCTACCGCAGATGGTGGATATGAGTCCGCTAGTGACTATGATGAGGAGACATTGGCTCTTATTACACGTGAAGAACATGGTGGAGATGATTCTGATCATGAGACGCAATACATGGCTCCTGAAGACGCTGACAGGTATGAATGTTTAGTTGCTCAACGTGTTTTGAGTGTGCAGGTCACACAAGCTGAGCAAAATCAGAGGCACAATTTGTTCCATACCAAGGGAGTTGTGAAGGAACGTTCTGTGCGCGTCATAATAGACGGAGGGAGCTGCAACAACTTGGCTAGCATGGAGATGGTGGAGAAGCTTTCTCTCACCACAAGACCACATCCACATCCTTACTACATCCAATGGTTCAACAACAGCGGCAAGGTTAAGGTAACGCGTACTGTTCGTGTGCATTTTAGTATCTCTACATATGTTGATTATGTTGATTGTGATGTGGTACCTATGCAAGCATGTTCCTTATTACTTGGTAGACCATGGCAATTTGATAAAAATTCTGTACACCATGGTAGAAACAATCACTATACTCTTGTTCATAAGGATAAAAATATTACTTTGCTTCCTATGACTCCTGATTCCATTTTGAAAGATGATATTAATAGAGATAATAAAGCACAACAGGAGAAGAATAAGAGTGAAAATCAGATTGTGGCAAAAGAATTTGAGCAACAAATGAAGCCTAATAATAAACCATCTAGTGTTGCTTCTGAAATTAAATTGAAAAGTGCATGTTTATTTGCCACCAAATCTGATATTGATGAGCTAGATTTCAGCAAATCTGTTTGCTATGCTTTTGTGTGCAAAGAGGCATTATTTTCATTCGAGGACGTGCCTTCCTCTTTGCCTCCTGCTGTCACTAACATTTTGCAGGAGTTCGCTGACGTTTTTCCACAAGACGTGCCACCGGGATTACCGCCTATTCGAGGGATTGAGCATCAGATTGATTAATTCCCGGTGCTTCACTGCCAAACCGTGCACCATACCGTACCAATCCAGAGGAGACAAAGGAGATTATGCGTCAAGTACAAGAGCTTCTCGACAAATGTTATATACGCGAATCCCTTAGTCCTTGTGCTGTTCCTATTATTCTAGTGCCGAAAAAGGATGGTACATCACGTATGTGTGTTGATTGTAGAGGCATTAATAATATTACTATTCGTTATCGTCATCCTATTCCTAGGCTAGATGATATGCTTGATGAATTGAGTGGCTCTACAATATTCTCCAAAGTTGATTTGCGTAGTGGCTACCATCAAATTCGTATGAAATTGGGAGATGAATGGAAAACAGCATTTAAAACTAAGTTTGGATTATATGAGTGGTTAGTCATGCCTTTTGGGTTAACTAATGCACCTAGTACTTTCATGAGATTAATGAACGAAGTTTTACGTGCTTTCATTGGACGATTTGTGGTAGTTTACTTTGATGACATATTGATTTATAGCAGATCTTTGGAAGAACATTTGGAACATTTACGTGTTGTTTTTATTGCTCTACGTGATGCACGTTTGTTTGGTAACCTAGGGAAGTGCACCTTTTGCACCGACCGAGTATCTTTTCTTGGCTATGTTGTTACTCCACAGGGAATTGAAGTTGATAAAGCCAAGATTGAAGCTATTGAGAGTTGGCCGCAGCCCAAAACGGTCACACAAGTGAGGAGTTTTCTTGGCCTCGCTGGATTCTATAGGCATTTTGTGAGAGATTTCAGCACCATTGCTGCACCTCTCAATGAGCTTACAAAGAAAGATGTGCCTTTTCTTTGGGGTACTGCACAGGAAGAGGCCTTCACGGTATTGAAAGATAAGTTGACACATGCTCCTTTACTCCAACTTCCTGATTTTAATAAGACTTTTGAGCTTGAATGTGATGCTAGTGGAATTGGATTAGGAGGTTTGTTATTACAAGATGGCAAACCTGTTGCATACTTTTCTGAAAAATTGAGTGGGCCTAGTCTGAATTATTCTACTTATGATAAAGAATTATATGCTCTTGTTCGGACTTTAGAAACATGGCAACATTATTTATGGCCCAAAGAATTTGTTATACATTCTGATCATGAATCTTTGAAACATATTAAAAGTCAAGCTAAACTGAATCGTAGACATGCTAAATGGGTTGAATTCATTGAGACTTTCCCTTATGTCATTAAACACAAGAAGGGAAAAGAAAATGTTATTGCTGATGCATTGTCTCGTCGCTATACTATGCTTTCACAACTTGACTTCAAAATATTTGGTTTGGAGACCATCAAAGATCAATATGTGCATGATGCTGATTTTAAAGATGTAATGCAGAATTGTAAAGAAGGAAGAATGTGGAACAAGTTTGTTGTCAACGATGGATTTGTGTTTCGTGCTAACAAGCTATGCATTCCAGCTAGCTCCGTTCGTCTTTTGTTGTTGCAGGAGGCGCATGGAGGAGGATTAATGGGACACTTTGGCGTGAAGAAGACGGAGGACGTACTTGCTACACATTTCTTTTGGCCAAAGATGAGACGGGATGTTGAGCGTTTTATTGCTCGCTGCACTACATGTCAAAAAGCTAAGTCACGACTCAATCCTCATGGTTTATATATGCCTTTGCCTGTACCTAGTGTTCCTTGGGAGGATATATCTATGGACTTTGTTTTAGGTTTACCTCGAACAAAGAAGGGGAGGGATAGCATATTTGTTGTCGTGGATAGATTCTCGAAAATGGCACACTTTATACCATGTCATAAAAGCGATCATGCTGTTAATGTTGCTGATTTGTTCTTTCGTGAAATTATTCGCTTGCATGGTGTGCCAAATACTATTGTTTCAGATCGTGATACTAAATTTCTTAGCCACTTTTGGAGATGTTTATGGTCTAAGTTGGGGACTAAACTGCTTTTTAGTACTACTTGTCACCCCCAAACTGATGGACAAACTGAAGTAGTCAATAGAACGTTGTCTACTATGCTTAGGGCTGTTTTGAAGAATAATAAGAAAATGTGGGAGGAATGCTTGCCTCATATTGAATTTGCTTATAATCGTTCATTGCATTCTACTACTAAGATGTGCCCTTTTGAAGTTGATAGAGGCAAAGGTGTCCTGTCTTTTGATGAGATGATGGATATCGCTTTGGTGGAAGTCGACTTTGACGATCCGACTACGAATGTGCGAGGACGTCGCGCCTTAGCAATCGCTAAACCAACTCCGAGAGGTTATTGACCACGCCGGAGCACGATCAACCTGACCACGAGGGTCTGTTTCCCGCGAGCAAACGAAGAACAAGCAAGAAACTAAGATTGCAATCTGGATATTGCGAATATAAGATGAAAGCTTTATTGATCAAGGTGGGGTTCTGTGACGCCTTTGTCTGGTCGTTGAACACAAACGAAGTACACGAAGTTGCAGCTATGGCGAACTTTTAATCTAAACAAAACCCAAAGTCTAAACGATGCCCTAAGGGCTGTATATATGGAGGAAGAGGGGGGAATTTCGTGGCCCTTGGTGGAGGGGTCCGAAATCAACCCTATCTCTTGTTTCCCCACACATACGGACTCTAAAAATAGCCTATACTTATGTATTTCGAAATTACATGGGCCTGGCCCATTGATAAGGTGACGCGGCACCTAAAATAGCCTCGGGACGAAATTTATGAAGTGGCATCTTGTATATTTCGTCCAAGGCTTCATGCACCCATTATGGTGGCTTCAAAGTCCTGAAATCATCACTTGTAACTCCGTTCTTGTTCCCCTTGCGCATGCCATCATCTCCATGCTTGTTCTTGCTCCAATGTTCATCCTTCTCCAAGCTAGGCCCTTCATTTGTAAGCAAAACAAATGTATCCAATTTAGGCAGCATCATATTCTCATGAACATTAGAATCATTACCAAGAAACGAAAGTACCTGGTAATTTAGTTGGCGTGCACGAGCTCTAGTAATTGGTCCAGTATGTATAGCAGCAGGGGCTGTGGGTGTAACAATTGTATTGATGTCCTCATCATCCTCCCCTTCTTGAAATGAAGTCGTCCTCGACGGAAATCCATCTTCCTCACCCAAATAAGGCTTGAAATCTGCAATGTTAAAAGTGGGACTAACCCCAAAATCTGCAGGCAGCTCAAGTTTATATGCATTATCATTTATTTTCTCTAACACCTTAAAGGGACCATCAGCACGTGGCATTAGCTTTGATTTGCGCAAATCAGGAAATCTATCCTTACGCAAATGTAACCAAACAAGATCTCCAGGTGCAAACACAACATGTTTTCTACCCTTATCTCCAGCAAGTTTATATTTAGCATTCATACGCTCAATGTTTTCCTTAGTTAACTCATGCATTTTTAAAATCAATTCAGCACGTTGTTTAGCATCAAAATTAACCTTCTCCGAAGATGGAAGAGGCAACAAATCAATAGGTGCACGAGGTAGGAAACCATACACAACTTCTAAAGGGCACATCTTAGTAGTAGAATGCAATGAACGATTATAAGCAAATTCAATATGAGGCAAGCATTCCTCCCACATTTTCTTATTATTCTTCAAAACAGCCCTAAGCATAGTAGACAACGTTCTATTGACTACTTCAGTTTGTCCATCAGTTTGGGGGTGACAAGTAGTACTAAAAAGCAGTTTAGTCCCCAACTTAGCCCATAAACATCTCCAAAAGTGGCTAAGAAATTTAGTATCACGATCTGAAACAATAGTATTTGGCACACCATGTAAGCGAATAATTTCACGAAAGAACAAATCAGCAACATTAACAGCATCATCGCTTTTATGACATGGTATAAAGTGTGCCATTTTCGAGAATCTATCCACGACAACAAATATGCTATCCCTCCCCTTCTTTGTTCGAGGTAAACCTAAAACAAAGTCCATAGATATATCCTCCCAAGGAACACTAGGTACAGGTAACAGCATATATCCACCATCCGCGGTAGCAATCATCACACGCGGAGATTTGCATTCTCTCGCATAATGACCTCCTCCCTTACAACGACGACAAATAATATCACTTGTGTGCCCTGTTGATGCCATGGAAGAAGAAGAACGCTGTGCAGGCCCCGCAGGTGCGCTCTTGGCAGATAATGGTGGTTGTGCCTGTTTTCTTGTATCACGGCTGGAGGTGGCACCGGATGGAGGTGCTGGTGCAGTTGAAGTAGAAGATGCACGTGGTGTCCATGATGAAGGTCGGCCTGCAGAAAAGTTAGTTCGCCCCAATGCTTGTCGATCCTGCACTTCACGTTCAGCTTTACAAGCAAGATGGAATAAACGAGTGATATTAGTATACTCCTTATAGTCTAGAATGGTCTGAATCTCTCTATTTAATCCACCCAGAAAACGTGCAAGCATAGCTTCATTCTCCTCAACAATGCCACATCTAATCATGCCAGTTTGTAATTCCTGATAATATTCTTCTACAGAATTTTTCCCTTGTCTTAAACGCTGCAATTTTTTAAGCAATTCACGTTGATAATATGGTGGAACCCAACGCGTACGCATAGCAGTTTTCAAAGCAGCCCAAGTAGTTGGAATAGGATATAATCTACAATGTTCAGACCACCATACACATGCAAAACTAGTGAAAGCATAAACAGCAGCAGCAACTCGTCTCTCCTCAGGATATTGTAAACATGTAAATCGTTGTTCAGTTTCTAACTCCCAAGTAAGATATATATTGATAGAGGCGAGGGTGTCCCGATCTTTCGATGAGATGATAACTATCGATTTGGTGGAGACGACTTTGACGGTCCGACTACAAACGTGCACGACGTTGCGCCTTAGCAATCGCTAAACCAATCTCCTGAGGTTACTGACGATGCCGGAAGCACGGTCAGCCTGACCACGAAGGTCTATTCCTGCAAGCAATCGAAGAACGAGCAAGAATATGATAAAGCAATCTGAATATCGCAAATATATATGAAGTATTGATAATGGTGGGGATCCGGAAGCGGTCTTGGTCTGGTCGTTGGACACAAACAAAGTACACGAAGTTGCAATGGCTAACTTTTAACTAAACAAATTCCAAAGTCTAAACGATGCCCTAAGGGCTGTATATATGGAGGAAGAGGGGGGAATTTCGTGGCCCTTGGTGGAGGGGTCCGAAATCAACCCTATCTCTTGTTTCCCCACACATACGGACTCTAAAAATAGCCTATACTTATGTATTTCGAAATTACATGGGCCTGGCCCAATAATAAGGTGACGCAGCACCTAAAATAGCCTCGGGACGAAATTTATGAAGTGGCATCTTGTATATTTCGTCCAAGGCTTCATGCACCCATTATGGTGGCTTCAAAGTCCTGAAATCATCACTTGTAACTCCGTTCTTGTTCCCCTTGCGCATGCCATCATCTCCATGCTTGTTCTTGCTCCAATGTTCATCCTTCTCCAAGCTAGGCCCTTCATTTGTAAGCAAAACAAATGTATCCAATTTAGGCAGCATCATATTCTCATGAACATTAGAATCATTACCAAGAAAAGAAAGTACCTGGTAATTTAGTTGGCGTGCACAAGCTCTAGTAATTGGTCCAGTATGTATAGCAGCAGGGGCTGTGGGTGTAACAATTGTATTGATGTCCTCATCATCCTCCCCTTCTTGAAATGAAGTCATTCTCGACGGAAGTTCATCTTCCTCACCCAAATAAGGCTTCAAATCTGCAATGTTAAAAGTGGGACTAACCCCAAAATCTGCAGGCAGCTCAAGTTTATATGCATTATCATTTATTTTCTCTAACACCTTAAAGGGACCATCAGCACGTGGCATTAACTTTGATTTGCGCAAATCAGGAAATCTATCCTTACGCAAATGTAACCAAACAAGATCTCCAGGTGCAAACACAACATGTTTTCTACCCTTATCTCCAGCAAGTTTATATTTAGCATTCATGCGCTCAATGTTTTCCTTAGTTAACTCATGCATTTTTAAAATCAATTCAGCACGTTGTCTAGCATCAAAATTAACCTTCTCCGAAGATGGAAGAGGCAACAAATCAATAGGTGCACGAGGTAGGAAACCATACACAACTTCAAAAGGGCACATCTTAGTAGTAGAATGCAATGAACGATTATAAGCAAATTCAATATGAGGCAAGCATTCCTCCCACATTTTCTTATTATTCTTCAAAACAGCCCTAAGCATAGTAGACAATGTTCTATTGACTACTTCAGTTTGTCCATCAGTTTGGGGGTGACAAGTAGTACTAAAAAGCAGTTTAGTCCCCAACTTAGCCCATAAACATCTCCAAAAGTGGCTAAGAAATTTAGTATCACGATCTGAAACAATAGTATTTGGCACACCATGCAAGCGAATAATTTCACGAAAGAACAAATCAGCAACATTAACAGCATCATCGCTTTTATGACATGGTATAAAGTGTGCCATTTTCGAGAATCTATCCACGACAACAAATATGCTATCCCTCCCCTTCTTTGTTCGAGGTAAACCTAAAACAAAGTCCATAGATATATCCTCCCAAGGAACACTAGGTACAGGCAAAGGCATATATATACCATGAGGATTGAGTCGTGACTTAGCTTTTTGACATGTAGTACATCGAGCAATAAAACGCTCAACATCCCATCTCATCTTTGCCCAAAAGAAATGTGTAGCAAGTACGTCCTCCGTGATGAGGACATGACTACCTTGGATATGACCAAAAATATTGCATATATGCATATTTGTCAGGTGATTTCTAGTGCAAACTATTCAATAATCTATTTATGTTATCCAGAACAAAAATACTTCACACACTTTTGTGTTTTGTCTAATTGCAGGTGTATGGGACATTTGTACAATCCACATATGAAGATAAGGAAGAAAGAGATGTTTATTTGCTGACCAAAAAGTTCTCTCACGTCACTTTTGGCCCAAGAGAAGATAGAGTCCAAGTCTCTCACGTTCTAGATTCAGATTCGGACTGCACAGACAAACCTGACTCAAAACGCACACAAGTTTTTCATACAGACTCCGAATTGGGTGATTCTTTTTTTTTTGGAAAGTAGATTTCGTGCACTTTCCAACCCAATTGGAATCACCTTCAAATTCGTCCGGAGCTTTGAGTTGTGGATGAAACAATCTGATGCTGCAGCAGAATCCGAGTCAAACTACAAGTCCAAAGGTGTTACATCGCCTCCACTTGGGCCCATTGGCCTTATACGACCTAGATTTAGTTTTAGGCTGCCTTGAGACGTCCTCCCACCTCCTTGGCCGCCACCCCTTGCTCCTATATAAGTAGATCCATCTAGTAGCTTTTCCTTGGGATTTGTTTAGTTAAAAGTTAGCCATTGCAACTTCGTGTACTTCATTTGTGTCCAACGACCAGACCAAGACCGCTTACGGATCTCCACCTTTATCAATACTTCATATATACTCGCAATATTCAGATTGCTTTTATCATATTCTTGCTTGTTCTTCGATTGCTTGCAGGAATAGACCTTCGTGGTCAGGTTGATTGTGCTCCAGCGTGGTCAATAACCTCTCGGAGTTGGTTTAGCGATTGCTAAGGCGCAACGTCGTGCTCGTTTGTAGTCGGATCGTCAAAGTCATCTTCACCAAATCGATAGTTATCATCTCATCGAAAGATTGGGACACCCCCGCCTCTATCAAGTGGTATCAGTTTTCAGGTTGCTCGGTGAGAATTTCCAGTTTTCCTAGATTAGATTTACTTTCTTACCTATTGTCCAAGAAAAAGCCACAAAAAAGAGTTAGATCTATTCATCCTTGGTCCAAGCCAGTCTGAGCCTTTGCAATTTTCTTTTCATTGATTGCATAGTTGAATTATCGATTGCATCGTCGTGTCGAGTTGCTGGTCTTAGTGTCTAGTTCGCTTAGAGTTTTGAGTTCTGTTCACATTAGTCACGCCACCGCTGCATCATTATCTCTTCCGCTGTCCACCACCCATCCATCAATTTCCACCACGTGCTACCCACCATTCATTGTCATAATAATAGTTGATATCGTTCACATCTTCACTTGATCCAATCTGCATCTTATCTAGTTTGTTTTGGAAAGAGGGAGAAAAAAAGAGAGAAAAAAAAGAGAGAAGAAAAAAAAACAAAAAAATCGGCACAAACTTTTTCAGAGGAAAGTTGGAGACAAAGTTGTTGATATATCCTGCTTGGCTGTTGTTTCACCTCATTATCTTCACTGCTGTTGTGATCTTCACTTATATCTTGCTGTCAAGAGCTACTTAGTATCCTTCATTGATGCTAGTTGTGCTACGCCGTGACCTCATTAGTGTTCTAGGCTCGCGTCTCTAGTCCGGTCTAGCCTAGGATCAGCACAGTACCGTCGTTGAGCATTTATTCAACATTGCATCTTTGGATTGATTATTGCTAATCTTTTGCTACCATATATAGCCAACCCAACTCCACATATTTCTACACCGTGTATACGTACGCTCCCCTGGCAATCGCTTTACTCAATATTCGGAGTTACTTGACACCGCTGGTTGCCGATCACCGCCTGCTGCATGGTAAGAACTTGTAAGACATTGATATTTGCTTTACTGTGAGCGTTTTACCACCACATCCTAGTAGTTATAGGAACATTATTTTTGGGTTTTGTTTCTTGTTCTACTAATCATGACAGGATCCAGAGTCAATTCATGGGCTTTGTCGATCGCGGGAGACGTGCCACCACCTTTGCAAATACCACAACCGTCACGAGAGGTGCACAAACATCCAAATGCACATGATCAGGTTAATGTATCTATACCACCATTTAATGGCCGTTTTAAACCTGCTTTATATATTGAATGGGAGTTCGACATAAAAAACATATTTGCTTCCCATAATTTCGATGAACATAAAAAGGTTAAGGTTGCGGTTGGTTCTTTCACTGGTTATGCTTTGGTTTGGTGGAGTGAATATTGTCGGTTACACCCTGATTATATACCTACTACTTGGGATGATTTGAAACTTGCCATGCGACATACTTTCGTCCCTGCTTATTATACTCGTGACATGATTAAGAAGTTGCAACACTTAAAACAAGGTAGTGAAACTGTAACAAAATATTAAGATGATTTACAAACTACCTTGTTGCATTCCTCTTTAGAAGAAAGTGAAGATGATTTTATGGATAGATTTTGGGGAGGATTAAACCGTGATATTCAAGAGATACTAATTCATGAAGAGTGACCGTGCTTCCGGCATCGTCAGTAACCTCAGGAGATTGGTTTAGCGATTGCTAAGGCGCAACGTCGTGCACGTTTGTAGTCGGATCGTCAAAGTCGTCTCCACCAAATCGATAGTTATCATCTCATCGAAAGATCGGGACACCCCCGCCTCTATCACTCCGTCTTCTTCACGCCAAAATGTCCCATTAATCCTCCTCCATGCGCTTCCTGCAACAACAAAAGACGAACGGAGCTAGCTGGAATGCATAGCTTGTTAGCACGAAACACAAATCCATCGTTAACGACAAACTTGTTCCACATTCTTCCTTCTTTACAATTCTGCATTACATCTTTAAAATCAGCATCATGCACATATTGATCTTTGATGGTCTCCAAACCAAATATTTTGAAGTCAAGTTGTGAAAGCATAGTATAGCGACGAGACAATGCATCAGCAATAACATTTTCTTTTCCCTTCTTGTGTTTAATGACATAAGGGAAAGTCTCAATGAATTCAACCCATTTAGCATGTCTACGATTCAGTTTAGCTTGACTTTTAATATGTTTCAAAGATTCATGATCAGAATGTATAACAAATTCTTTGGGCCATAAATAATGTTGCCATGTTTCTAAAGTCGGAACAAGAGCATATAATTCTTTATCATAAGTAGAATAATTCAGACTAGGCCCACTCAATTTTTCAGAAAAGTATGCAACAGGTTTGCCATCTTGTAATAACACACCTCCTAATCCAATTCCACTAGCATCACATTCAAGCTCAAAAGTCTTATTAAAATCAGGAAGTTGGAGTAAAGGAGCATGTGTCAACTTATCTTTCAATACCGTGAAGGCTTCTTCCTGTGCAGTACCCCAAAGAAAAGGCACATCTTTCTTTGTAAGCTCATTGAGAGGTGCAGCAATGGTGCTGAAATCTCTCACAAAACGCCTATAGAATCCAGCGAGGCCAAGAAAACTCCTCACTTGTGTGACCGTTTTGGGCTGCGGCCAACTCTCAATAGATTCAATCTTGGCTTTATCAACTTCAATTCCCTGTGATAGAGGCGAGGGTGTCCCGATCTTTCGATGAGATGATAACTATCGATTTGGTGGAGACGACTTTGACGATCCGACTACAAACGTGCACGACGTTGCGCCTTAGCAATCGCTAAACCAATCTCCTGAGGTTACTGACGATGCCGGAAGCACGGTCAGCCTGACCACGAAGGTCTATTCCTGCAAGCAATCGAAGAACGAGCAAGAATATGATAAAGCAATCTGAATATTGCAAATATATATGAGGTATTGATAATGGTGGGGATCCGTAAGCGGTCTTGGTCTGGTCGTTGGACACAAACGAAGTACACGAAGTTGCAATGGCTAACTTTTAACTAAACAAATCCCAAGGAAAAGCTACTAGATGGATCTACTTATATAGGAGCAAGGGGTGGCGGCCAAGGAGGTGGGAGGACGTCCCAAGGCAGCCTAAAACTAAATCTAGGTCGTACAAGGCCAATGGGCCCAAGTGGAGGTGATGTAACACCTTTGGACTTGTAGTTTGATTCGGATTCTGCTGCAGCATCAGATTGTTTCGTCCACAACTCAAAGCTCCGGACGAATTTGAAGGTGATTCCAATTGGGTTGGAAAGTGCACGAAATCTAGTTTCCAACAAAAAAAGAATCACCCAATTCGGAGTCCGTATGAAAAACTTGTGTGCGTTTTGAGTCAGGTGTGTCTGTGCAGTCCGAATCTGAATCCAGAACGTGAGAGACTTGGACTCTATCTTCTCTTGGGCCAAAAGTGACGTGAGAGAACTTTTTGGACAGCAAATAAACATCTCTTTCTTCCTTATCTTCATATGTGGATTGTACAAATGTCCCATACACCTGCAATTAGACAAAACACAAAAGTGTGTGAAGTATTTTTGTTCTGGATAACATAAATAGATTATTGAATAGTTTGCACTAGAAATCACCTGACAAATATGCATATATGCAATATTTTTGGTCATATCCAAGGTAGTCATGTCCTCATCATCCTCCCCTTCTTTAAAATAAAGCCGTCCTCGGCGTTGCTTAATCTGAAATGTGGCTAACAAAAGAGACAAGGTGTACATGTTGTATATGTATATGTCATCCATTTTTACTTCCCTTGATTTTTGCATATATGACACATGAATAGATGAGTAACTTGCATAGTTCATAAAATCTAAAGCCAATAAATTAGCACAAGAAGTAGAAGGCATGAAAATATTGCAACTCAGTTTGCACATATAAGTGAAGCTCTTATTCATTTCAAAAGATTGACAATGTTCATCATTAAAAAATCCCAACATTGGTGAATAAACCTTACTTGCATCAAATTTACATGCTACAACATGCTTAAATAACCAAACATGCAATAAGTCATTCAACACAGAATCATCACCAAGATTAGAGGTCATATCAAAATGATTAAACATTGGTTCTTTTGCATCTATAGTTAATCCAATGGGTGCACTCAAAATTGTTGGTATTTCAGTTGTTTGATCACATGGCAAATTCAAATTATCAACGTAGTCCTCTAAAATAGGTGGTGTGATTAAAGTAGTGGGTAGCTCATCAGATGGTGCATTCAAATTGACAAGGCATTCATCATTCTCATGTAGAGATGGAAGATCAGTACCTTTGTCATTACCTCTTATGATCAACTCAGATGATGTAGCCACTCTCGGGGGCGATGTGTCACATGGTGGAGGTGATGTAGTCCTGACAACAACGGATGTGGTTGTCATAGTATGCCTAGTAGTTGAAGGAACAATCATATCAACTCTTGGAATGTGCACCGTGCGCTTGTTCTCCTCGTGGCCAACATGTCGTTTTATTTCCTGTTCAGCTTTGCAAGCAAGATGAAACAAATGGTCCATAGGATAACACTCTTCATGAATTAGTATCTCTTGAATATCACGGTTTAATCCTCCCCAAAATCTATCCATAAAATCATCTTCACTTTCTTCTAAAGAGGAATGCAACAAGGTAGTTTGTAAATCATCATAATATTTTGTTACAGTTTCACTACCTTGTTTTAACTGTTGCAACTTCTTAATCATGTCACGAGTATAATAAGCAGGGACGAAAGTATGTCGCATGGCAAGTTTCAAATCATCCCAAGTAGTAGGTATATAATCAGGGTGTAACCGACAATATTCACTCCACCAAACCAAAGCATAACCAGTGAAAGAACCAACCGCAACCTTAACCTTTTTATGTTCATTGAAATTATGGGAAGCAAATATATTTTTTATGTCGAACTCCCATTCAATATATAAAGCAGGTTTAAAACGGCCATTAAATGGTGGTATCGATACATTATTTGATCATGTGCATTTGGATGTTTGTGCACCTCTCGTGACGGTTGTGGTATTTGCAAAGGTGGTGGCACGTCTCCCGCGATCGACAAAGCCCATGAATTGACTCTGGATCCTGTCATGATTAGTAGAACAAGAAACAAAACCCAAAAATAATGTTCCTATAACTACTAGGATGTGGTGGTAAAACGCTCACAGTAAAGCAAATATCAATGTCTTACAAGTTCTTACCATGCAGCAGTGATGAAGACATCAATACAATTGTTACACCCACAGCCCCTGCTGCTATACATACTGGACCAATTACTAGAGCTCGTGCACGCCAACTAAATTACCAGGTACTTTCGTTTCTTGGTAATGATTCTAATGTTCATGAGAATATGATGCTGCCTAAATTGGATACATTTGTTTTGCTTACAAATGAAGGGCCTAGCTTGGAGAAGGATGAACATTGGAGCAAGAACAAGCATGGAGATGATGGCATGCGCAAGGGGAACAAGAACGGAGTTACAAGTGATGATTTCAGGACTTTGAAGCCACCATAATGGGTGCATGAAGCCTTGGACGAAATATACAAGATGCCACTTCATAAATTTCGTCCCGAGGCTATTTTAGGTGCTGCGTCACCTTATTATTGGGCCAGGCCCATGTAATTTCGAAATACATAAGTATAGGCTATTTTTAGAGTCCGTATGTGTGGGGAAACAAGAGATAGGGTTGATTTCGGACCCCTCCACCAAGGGCCACGAAATTCCCCCCCCTCTTCCTCCATATATATAGCCCTTAGGGCATCGTTTAGACTTTGGGTTTTGTTTAGATTAAAAGTTCGCCATAGCTGCAACTTCGCGTACTTCGTTTGTGTTCAACGACCAGACAAAGGCGTCACAGAACCCCACCTTGATCAATAAAGCTTTCATCTTATATTCGCAATATCCAGATTGCAATCTTAGTTTCTTGCTTGTTCTTCGTTTGCTCGCAGGAAACAGACCCTCGTTGATGAGGACATCAATACAATTGTTACACCCACAGCCCCTGCTGCTATACATACTGGACCAATTACTAGAGCTCGTGCACGCCAACTAAATTACCAGGTACTTTCGTTTCTTGGTAATGATTCTAATGTTCATGAGAATATGATGCTGCCTAAATTGGATACATTTGTTTTGCTTACAAATGAAGGGCCTAGCTTGGAGAAGGATGAACATTGGAGCAAGAACAAGCATGGAGATGATGGCATGCGCAAGGGGAACAAGAACGGAGTTACAAGTGATGATTTCAGGACTTTGAAGCCACCATAATGGGTGCATGAAGCCTTGGACGAAATATACAAGATGCCACTTCCTAAATTTCGTCCCGAGGCTATTTTAGGTGCTGCGTCACCTTATTATTGGGCCAGGCCCATGTAATTTCGAAATACATAAGTATAGGCTATTTTTAGAGTCCGTATGTGTGGGGAAACAAGAGATAGGGTTGATTTCGGACCCCTCCACCAAGGGCCACAAAATTCCCCCCTCTTCCTCCATATATACAGCCCTTAGGGCATCGTTTAGACTTTGGGTTTTGTTTAGATTAAAAGTTCGCCATAGCTGCAACTTCGCGTACTTCGTTTGTGTTCAACGACCAGACAAAGGCGTCACAGAACCCCACCTTGATCAATAAAGCTTCCATCTTATATTCGCAATATCCAGATTGCAATCTTAGTTTCTTGCTTGTTCTTCGTTTGCTCGCAGGAAACAGACCCTCGTGGTCAGGTTGATCGTGCTCCGGCGTGGTCAATAACCTCTCGGAGTTGGTTTAGCGATTGCTAAGGCGCGACGTCCTCGCACGTTCGTAGTCGGATCGTCAAAGTCGACTTCCACCAAAGCGATATCCATCATCTCATCGAAAGACGGGACACCTTTGCCTCTATCACACAACTTCCTTGGTATGGAACAAATTGTGCCTCTGATTTTGCTCAGCTTGTGTGACCTGCACACTCAAAACACGTTGAGCAACTAAACATTCATACCTGTCAGCGTCTTCAGGAGCCATGTATTGCGTCTCATGATCAGAATCATCTCCACCATGTTCTTCACATGTAATAAGAGCCAAAGTCTCCTCATCATAGTCACTAGCGGACTCATATCCACCGTCCGCGGTAGCAATCATCACACGCGGAGATTTGCATTCTCTCGCATAATGACCTCCTCCCTTACAACGATGACAAATAATATCACTTGTGTGCCCTGTTGATGCCATGGAAGAAGAAGAACGCTGTGCAGGCCCCACAGGTGCGCTCTTGGCAGATAATGGTGGTTGTGCCTGTTTTCTTGTATCACGGCTGGAGGTGGCACCGGATGGAGGTACTGGTGCAGTTGAAGTAGAAGATGCACGTGGTGTCCATGATGAAGGTCGGCCTGCAGAAAAGTTAGCTCGCCCCAATGCTTGTCGATCCTGCACTTCACGTTCAGCTTTACAAGCAAGATGGAATAAACGAGTGATATTAGTATACTCCTTATAGTCTAGAATGGTCTGAATCTCTCTATTTAATCCACCCAGAAAACGTGCAAGCATAGCTTCATTCTCCTCAACAATACCACATCTAATCATGCCAGTTTGTAATTCCTGATAATATTCTTCTACAGAATTTTTCCCTTGTCTTAAACGCTGCAATTTTTGAAGCAATTCACGTTGATAATATGGTGGAACCCAACGCGTACGCATAGCAGTTTTCAAAGCAGCCCAAGTAGTTGGAATAGGATATAATCTACAATGTTCAGACCACCATACACATGCGAAACTAGTGAAAGCACAAACGGCAGCAGCAACTCGTCTCTCCTCAGGATATTGTAAACATGTAAATCGTTGTTCAGTTTCTAACTCCCAAGTAAGATATATATCAGGAACATATCTACCCTCAAATGGTGGAATATTCAATTTCAGTTTAGGAATATGGACATCATCTCGTACCTGAGGTGGTGGTGCAGGCCTACCATTACGAATATATACCTGAGGTCGACCTGCTGGTGGTGGTACAGGTGGCTGCACGTAGTGTTGATTTTGATCAACCTCATCCTCATAATCTCCCACATAATCATCCTCCTCCGCATCAGCAGCAGGAGCCACAGAAGTATCAACAGCAGCACCAACAGTTTGACCAAACGCAAGAGGAACACGGCTTGCTCGGCGGAGGTCTGCTTCGCGACGTGGAGGTAGTCGTTGTTGTTGTTGTTGGAGAGGTGCGTTAGCTGCAGCGGGTGGTGGTGGTGGAAGACGCACAAGCAATTCATTAAACTTGTTATCGAGCTTTGTTTCGAACGTCTTCTCAAAGCCAGTGATCTTCTCCATGGCCTCTTCAAAATTGTTCAGCACATCTTGCACCTGTTCAGTCATCATTTGCTGAAACTTATCATGAAGCTCCTTGTTCGATAAATTCTCCCAGTCAATCTCGTCGGCTTGTGATCCTGGCATGGTTAGCAGCAATAGAAACACACAAGAATATGATCCTACAGACTACGAACAAGTGGTGGTGGTGGGTGTCACAAATCCGTCAAGCAAATCTCAAATTCTTACCAGTTCTTACCCAGCAGCAGGCGGTGATCGGCAACCGTTGTTAGTCAAAAACTCTCAAAGCTTGGATAGAGCGATTACCAGGAGAGTCAAACGCACGACGTAGATGTATGTGGAGCTGGGAAGGCTTATAATATGGTAGCAAAAAGGGTCAGCAATAATCAATTCAGAGATGCAAAGTTGAATAAACGCTCAACGACGGTACTGTGCTGGTCCTAGGCTAGACTGTGCTAGAGACGTGAGCCTAGAGCACTAACAAAATCACGGCGCGGCACGTAAACAAGGGAAAAGCACACTCTGGAGTTTTTTTCGCTCTTTTTTTTTGCACTCTTTTTTTTTGCGCTGCTTTTTTTTTTGCGAAAAATCACTATAATGGCGAGTGTCTCAAAACTCTTCTTAGCTCAAACTGACAGGATGGGCACGAAATGATAGAGGCGGGGGTGTCCCGATCTTTCGATGAGATGATGGATATCGCTTTGGTGGAAGTCGACTTTGACGATCCGACTACGAACGTGCGAGGACGTCGCGCCTTAGCAATCGCTAAACCAACTCCGAGAGGTTATTGACCACGCCGGAGCACGATCAACCTGACCACGAGGGTCTGTTTCCTGCGAGCAAACGAAGAACAAGCAAGAAACTAAGATTGCAATCTGGATATTGCGAGTATATATGAAGTATTGATAAAGGTGGGGATCCGTAAGCGGTCTTGGTCTGGTCGTTGGACACAAACGAAGTACACGAAGTTGCAATGGCTAACTTTTAACTAAACAAATCCCAAGGAAAAGCTACTAGGTGGATCTACTTATATAGGAGCAAGGGGTGGCGGCCAAGGAGGTGGGAGGACGTCCCAAGGCAGCCTAAAACTAAATCTAGGTCGTACAAGGCCAATGGGCCCAAGTGGAGGTGATGTAACACCTTTGGACTTGTAGTTTGACTCGGATTCTGCTGCAGCATCAGATTGTTTCATCCACAACTCAACGCTCCGGACGAATTTGAAGGTGATTCCAATTGGGTTGGAAAGTGCACGAAATCTTGTTTCCAACAAAAAAAGAATCACCCAATTCGGAGTCCGTATGAAAAACTTGTGTGCGTTTTGAGTCAGGTATGTCTGTGCAGTCCGAATCTGAATCCCGAACGTGAGAGACTTGGACTCTATCTTCTCTTGGGCCAAAAGTGACGTGAGAGAACTTTTTGGACAGCAAATAAACATCTCTTTCTTCCTTATCTTCATATGTGGATTGTACAAATGTCCCATACACCTGCAATTAGACAAAACACAAAAGTGTGTGAAGTATTTTTGTTCTGGATAACACAAATAGATTATTGAATAGTTTGCACTAGAAATCACCTGAAAAATATGCATATATGCAATATTTTTGATCATATCCAAGGTAGTCATGTCCTCATCATCCTCCCCTTCTTGAAAATAAAGCCGTCCTCGGCGTTGCTTAATCTGAAATGTGGCTAACAAAAGAGACAAGGTCTACATGTTGTATATGTATATGTCATCCATTTTTACTTCCCTTGATTTTTGCATATATGACACATGAATAGATGAGTAACTTGCAAAGTTCATAAAATCTAAAGCCAAAAAATTAGCACAAGAAGTAAAAGGCATGAAAATATTGCAACTCAGTTTGCACATATAAGTGAAGCTCTTATTCATTTCAAAAGATTGACAATGTTCATCATTAAACCATCCCAACATTGGTGAATAAACCTTACTTGCATTAAATTTACATGCTACAACATGCTTAAATAAGCAAACATGCAATAAATCATTTAACACAGAATCATCACCAAGATTAGAGGTCATATCAAAATGATTAAACATTGGTTCTTTTCCATCAATAGTTAATTCAATGGGTGCACTCAAAATTGTTGGTATTTCAGTTGTTTGATCACATGGCAAAGTCAAATTATCAACGCAGTCCTCTAAGATAGGTGGTGTGATCAAAGTAGTGGGTAGCTCATCAGATGGTGCATTCAAATTGACAAGGCATTCATCATTCTCATGTAGAGATGGAAGATCAGTACCTTTGTCATTACCTCTTATGATCAACTCAGATGATGTAGCCACTCTCGTGGGGGATGTGTCACATGGTGGAGGTGATGTAGTCCTGACAACAACGGATGTGGTTGTCATAGTATGCCTAGTAGTTGAAGGAACAATCATATCAACTCTTGGAATGTGCACCGTGCGCTTGTTCTCCTCGTGGCCAACACGTCATTTTATTTCCTGTTCAGCTTTGCAAGCAAGATGAAACAAATGGTCCATAGGATAACACTCTTCATGAATTAGTATCTCTTGAATATCACGGTTTAATCCTCCCCAAAATCTATCCATAAAATCATCTTCACTTTCTTCTAAAGAGGAATGCAACAAGGTAGTTTGTAAATCATCATAATATTTTGTTACAGTTTCACTACCTTGTTTTAAGTGTTGCAACTTCTTAATCATGTCACGAGTATAATAAGTAGGGACGAAAGTATGTCGCATGGCAAGTTTCAAATCATCCCAAGTAGTAGGTATATAATCAGTGTGTAACCGACAATATTCACTCCACCAAACCAAAGCATAACCAGTGAAAGAACCAACCGCAACCTTAACCTTTTTATGTTCATCGAAATTATGGGAAGCAAATATATTTTTTATGTCGAACTCCCATTCAATATATAAAGCGGGTTTAAAACGGCCATTAAATGGTGGTATAGATACATTAACCTGATCATGTGCATTTGGATGTTTGTGCACCTCTCGTGTCGGTTGTGGTATTTGCAAAGGTGGTGGCACGTCTCCCGCGATCGACAAAGCCCATGAATTGACTCTGGATCCTGTCATGATTAGTAGAACAAGAAACAAAACCCAAAAATAATGTTCCTATAACTACTAGGATGTGGTGGTAAAACGCTCACAGTAAAGCAAATATCAATGTCTTACAAGTTCTTACCATGCAGCAGGCGGTGATCGGTAACCAGCGGTGTCAAGTAACTCCGAATATTGAGTAAAGCGATTGCCAGGGGAGCGTATGTATACACGATACACGGTGTAGAAATATGTGGAGCTGGGTTGGCTATATATGGTAGCAAAAGATTAGCAATAATCAATTCAAAGATGCAATGTTGAATAAACGCTCAACGACGGTACTGTGCTGGTCCTAGGCTAGACCGAACTAGAGACGCGAGCCTAGAACACTAATGAGGTCACGTCGTAGCACAACTAGCATCAATGAAGGACACTAAGTAGCTCTGGACAGCAAGATATAAATGAAGATCACAACAGCAGTAAAGATAATGAGGTGAAACAACAGCCAAGCAGGATATATCAACAACTTTGTCTCCAACTTTCCTCTGAAAAAGTTTGTGCCGATTTTTTTGTTTTTTTTCTTCTCTCTTTTTTTTCCTCACTGATAGAGGCGAGGGTCCCGATCTTTCGATGAGATGATAACTATCGATTTGGTGGAGACGACTTTGACAATTCGACTACAAACGTGCACGACGTTGCGCCTTAGCAATCGCTAAACCAATCTCCTGAGGTTACTGACGACGCCGGAAGCACGGTCAGCCTGACCACGAAGGTCTATTCCTGCAAGCAATCGAAGAACGAGCAAGAATATGATAAAGCAATCTGAATATTGCAAATATATATGAGGTATTGATAATGGTGGGGATCCGGAAGCGGTCTTGGTCTGGTCGTTGGACACAAACGAAGTACACGAAGTTGCAATGGCTAACTTTTAACTAAACAAATCCCCAGGAAAAGCTACTAGATGGATCTACTTATATAGGAGCAAGGGGTGGAGGCCAAGGAGGTTGGAGGACGTCCCAAGGCAGCCTAAAACTAAATCTAGGTCGTACAAGGCCAATGGGCCCAAGTGGAGGTGATGTAACACCTTTGGACTTGTAGTTTGACTCGGATTCTGCTGCAGCATCAGATTGTTTCGTCCACAACTCAACGCTCCGGACGAATTTGAAGGTGATTCCAATTGGGTTGGAAAGTGCACGAAATCTAGTTTCCATCAAAAAAAGAATCACCCAATTCGGAATCCGTATGAAAAACTTGTGTGCGTTTTGAGTCAGGTATGTCTGTGCAGTCCGAATCTGAATCCAGAACGTGAGAGACTTGGACTCTATCTTCTCTTGGGCCAAAAGTGACGTGAGAGAACTTTTTGAACAGCAAATAAACATCTCTTTCTTCCTTATCTTCATATGTGGATTGTACAAATGTCCCATACACCTGCAATTAGACAAAACACAAAAGTGTGTGAAGTATTTTTGTTCTGGATAACATAAATAGATTATTGAATAGTTTGCACTAGAAATCACCTGACAAATATGCATATATGCAATATTTTTGGTCATATCCAAGGTAGTCATGTCCTCATCATCCTCCCCTTCTTGAAAATAAAGCCGTCCTCGGCGTTGCTTAATCTGAAATGTAGCTAACAAAAGAGACAAGGTGTACATGTTGTATATGTATATGTCATCCATTTTTACTTCCCTTGATTTTTGCATATATAACACATGAATAGATGAGTAACTTGCATAGTTCATAAAATCTAAAGCCAAAAAATTAGCACAAGAAGTAGAAGGCATGAAAATATTGCAACTCAGTTTGCACATATAAGTGAAGCTCTTATTCATTTCAAAAGATTGACAATGTTCATCATTAAACCATCCCAACATTGGTGAATAAACCTTACTTGCATTAAATTTACATGCTACAACATGCTTAAATAAGCAAACATGCAATAAATCATTTAACACAGAATAATCACCAAGATTAGAGGTCATATCAAAATAATTAAACATTGGTTCTTTTGCATCAATAGTTAATTCAATGGGTGCACTCAAAATTGTTGGTATTTCAGTTGTTTGATCACATGGCAAAGTCAAATTATCAATGTAGTCCTCTAAAATAGGTGGTGTGATCAAAGTAGTGGGTAGCTCATCAGATGGTGCATTCAAATTGACAAGGCATTCATGATTCTCATGTAGAGATGGAAGATCAGTACCTTTGTCATTACCTCTTATGATCAACTCAGATGATGTAGCCACTCTCGGGGGCGATGTGTCACATGGTGGAGGTGATGTAGTCCTGACAACAACGGATTTGGTTGCCATAGTATGCCTAGTAGTTGAAGGAACAATCATAACAACTCTTGGAATGTGCACCGTGCGCTTGTTCTTTTCGTGGCCAACACGTCGTTTTATTTCCTGTTCAGCTTTGCAAGCAAGATGAAACAAATGGTCCATAGGATAACACTCTTCATGAATTAGTATCTCTTGAATATCATCGTTTAATCCTCCCCAAAATCTATCCATAAAATCATCTTCACTTTCTTCTAAAGAGGAATGCAACAAGGTAGTTTGTAAATCATCATAATATTTTGTTACAGGTTCACTACCTTGTTTTAAGTGTTGCAACTTCTTAATCATGTCACGAGTATAATAAGCAGGGACGAAAGTATGTCGCATGGCAAGTTTCAAATCATCCCAAGTAGTAGGTATATAATCAGGGTGTAACCGACAATATTCACTCCACCAAACCAAAGCATAACCAGTGAAAGAACCAACCGCAACCTTAACCTTTTTATGTTCATCGAAATTATGGGAAACAAATATATTTTTTATGTCGAACTCCCATTCAATATATAAAGCAGGTTTAAAATGGCCATTAAATGGTGGTATAGATACATTAACCTGATCATGTGCATTTGGATGTTTGTGCACCTCTCGTGACGGTTGTGGTATTTGCAAAGGTGGTGGCACGTCTCCCGCGATCGACAAAGCCCATGAATTGACTCTGGATCCTGTCATGATTAGTAGAACAAGAAACAAAACCCAAAAATAATGTTTCTATAACTACTAGGATGTGGTGGTAAAACGCTCACAGTAAAGCAAATATCAATGTCTTACAAGTTCTTACCATGCAGCAGGCGGTGATCGGCAACCAGCGGTGTCAAGTAACTCCGAATATTGAGTAAAGCGATTGCCAGGGGAGCGTACGTATACACGGTGTAGAAATATGTGGAGCTGGGTTGGCTATATATGGTAGCAAAAGATTAGCAATAATCAATTCAAAGATGCAATGTTGAATAAACGCTCAACGACGATACTGTGCTGGTCCTAGGCTAGACCAAACTAGAGACGCGAGCCTAGAACACTAATGAGGTCACGTCGTAGCACAACTAGCATCAACAAAGGATATGAAGTAGCCCTGGACAACAAGATATAAGTGAAGATCACAACGGCAGTAAAGATAATGAGGTGAAACAACAGCCAAGCAGGATATATCAACAACTTTGTCTCCAACTTTCCTCTGAAAAAGTTTGTGCCGATTTTTTTGTTTTTTTTTCTTCTCTTTTTTTTTCTCACACTTTTTTTTCTTTCTCTCCTTTTTTTCTCTCTGACTTTTTTTCTCCTTTTTTTCTCGTTTTTCTCTCTCTTTTTTTCTCCCTCTTTCCAAAACAAACTAGATAAGATGCAGATTGGATCAAGTGAAGATGTGAACGATCTCAACTATTATTATGACAATGAATGGTGGGTAGCACGTGGTGGAAATTGATGGATGGGTGGTGGACAGCGGAAGAGATAATGATGCAGCGGTGGCGTGACTAATGTGAACAGAACTCGAAACTCTAAACGAACTAGACACTAAGACCAGCAACTCGACACGACGATGCAACCGATAATTCAACTATGCAAGCAATGAAAAGAAAATTGCAAAGGCTCAGACTGGCTTGGACCAAGGATGAATAGATCTAACTCTTTTTTGTGGCTTTTTCTTGGACAATAGGTAAGAAAATAAATCTAATCTAGGAAAACTGGAAATTCTCACCGAGCAACCTGAAAACTGATACCACTTGATAGAGGCGAGGGTCCCGATCTTTCGATGAGATGATGGATATCGCTTTGGTGGAAGTCGACTTTGACGATCCGACTACGAACGTGCGAGGACGTCGCGCCTTAGCAATCGCTAAACCAACTCCGAGAGGTTATTGACCACGCCGGAGCACGATCAACCTGACCACGAGGGTCTGTTTCCTGCGAGCAAACGAAGAACAAGCAAGAAACTGAGATTGCAATCTGGATATTGCGAATATAAGATGAAAGCTTTATTGATCAAGGTGGGGTTCTGTGACGCCTTTGTCTGGTCGTTGAACACAAACGAAGTACACGAAGTTGCAGCTATGGCGAACTTTTAATCTAAACAAAACCCAAGGTCTAAACGATGCCCTAAGGGCTGTATATATGGAGGAAGAGGGGGTGGATTTCGTGGCCCTTGGTGGAGGGGTCCGAAATCAACCCTATCTCTGGTTTCCCCACACATACGGACTCTAAAAATAGCCTATACTTATGTATTTCGAAATTACATGGGCCTGGCCCAATAATAAGGTGACGCAGCACCTAAAATAGCCTCGGGACGAAATTTATGAAGTGGCATCTTGTATATTTCGTCCAAGGCTTCATGCACACATTATGGTGGCTTCAAAGTCCTGAAATCATCACTTGTAACTCCGTTCTTGTTCCCCTTGCGCATGCCATCATCTCCATGCTTGTTCTTGCTCCAATGTTCATCCTTCTCCAAGCTAGGCCCTTCATTTGTAAGCAAAACAAATGTATCCAATTTAGGCAGCATCATATTCTCATGAACATTAGAATCATTACCAAGAAACGAAAGTACCTGATAATTTAGTTGGCGTGCACGAGCTCTAGTAATTGGTCCAGTATGTATAGCAGCAGGGGCTGTGGGTGTAACAATTGTATTGATGTCCTCATCACCGTATGTGTGGGGAAACAAGAGATAGGGTTGATTTCGGACCCCTCCACCAAGGGCCACGAAATTCCCCCCTCTTCCTCCATATATACAGCCCTTAGGGCATCGTTTAGACTTTGGGTTTTGTTTAGATTAAAAGTTCGCCATAGCTGCAACTTCGCGTACTTCGTTTGTGTTCAACGACCAGACAAAGGCGTCACAGAACCCCACCTTGATCAATAAAGCTTTCATCTTATATTCGCAATATCCAGATTGCAATCTTAGTTTCTTGCTTGTTCTTCGTTTGCTCGCAGGAAACAGACCCTCGTGGTCAGGTTGATCGTGCTCCGGCGTGGTCAATAACCTCTCGGAGTTGGTTTAGCGATTGCTAAGGCGCGACGTCCTCACACGTTCGTAGTCGGATCGTCAAAGTCGACTTCCACCAAAGCGAAATCCACCATCTCATCGAAAGACGGGACACCTTTGCCTCTATCAAACAGTGCGTAGCACGTGGTGGAAATTAGTGGATTGGATGGTGGACAGCGGATGGGATAATGATGCAGCGGCTGCGTGACTAATGTGAATAGAACTCGAAACTCTAAAGGAACTAGACACTAAGACCAGCAACTCGACACGACGATGCAACCGATAATTCAACTATGCAAGCAATGAAAAGAAAATTGCAAAGGCTCAGACTGGCTTGGACCAAGGATGAATAGATCTAACTCTTTTTTGTGGCTTTTTCTTGGACAATAGGTAAGAAAATAAATCTAATCTAGGAAAACTGGAAATTCTCACCGAGCAACCTGAAAACTGATACCACTTGATAGAGGCGAGGGTCCCGATCTTTCGATGAGATGATAACTATCGATTTGGTGGAGACGACTTTGACAATCCGACTACAAACGTGCACGACGTTGCGCCTTAGCAATCGCTAAACCAATCTCCTGAGGTTACTGACGACGCCGGAAGCACGGTCAGCCTGACCACGAAGGTCTATTCCTGCAAGCAATCGAAGAACGAGCAAGAATATGATAAAGCAATCTGAATATTGCAAATATATATGAGGTATTGATAATGGTGGGGATCCGGAAGCGGTCTTGGTCTGGTCGTTGGACACAAACGAAGTACACGAAGTTGCAATGGCTAACTTTTAACTAAACAAATCCCCAGGAAAAGCTACTAGATGGATCTACTTATATAGGAGCAAGGGGTGGAGGCCAAGGAGGTTGGAGGACGTCCCAAGGCAGCCTAAAACTAAATCTAGGTCGTACAAGGCCAATGGGCCCAAGTGGAGGTGATGTAACACCTTTGGACTTGTAGTTTGACTCGGATTCTGCTGCAGCATCAGATTGTTTCGTCCACAACTCAACGCTCCGGACGAATTTGAAGGTGATTCCAATTGGGTTGTAAAGTGCACGAAATCTAGTTTCCAACAAAAAAAGAATCACCCAATTCGGAGTCCGTATGAAAAACTTGTGTGCGTTTTGAGTCAGGTATGTCTGTGCAGTCCGAATCTGAATCCAGAACGTGAGAGACTTGGACTCTATCTTCTCTTGGGCCAAAAGTGACGTGAGAGAACTTTTTGAACAGCAAATAAACATCTCTTTCTTCCTTATCTTCATATGTGGATTGTACAAATGTCCCATACACCTGCAATTAGACAAAACACAAAAGTGTGTGAAGTATTTTTGTTCTGGATAACATAAATAGATTATTGAATAGTTTGCACTAGAAATCACCTGACAAATATGCATATATGCAATATTTTTGGTCATATCCAAGGTAGTCATGTCCTCATCACTCACACTTTTTTTTCTTTCTCTCCTTTTTTTTTCTCTGACTTTTTTTTTCTCCTTTTTTTCTCTTGTTTTTTTTCTCTCTTTTTTTCTCCCTCTTTCCAAAACAAACTAGATAAGATGCAGATTGGATCAAGTGAAGATCTGAACGATCTCAACTATTATTATGACAATGAATGATGGGTAGCACGTGGTGGAAATTGATGGATGGGTGGTGGACAGCGGAAGAGATAATGATGCAGCGGTGGCGTGACTAATGTGAACAGAACTCGAAACTCTAAACGAACTAGACACTAAGAGCAGCAACTCGACACGACGATGCAACCGATAATTCAACTATACAAGCAATAAAAAGAAAATTGCAAAGACTCAGACTGGCTTGGACCAAGGATGAATAGATCTAACTCTTTTTTATGGCTTTTTCTTGGACAATAGGTAAGAAAATAAATCTAATCTAGGAAAACTGTAAATTCTCACCGAGCAACCTGAAAACTGATACCACTTGATAGAGGCGGGGTGTCCCGATCTTTCGATGAGATAATGGATATCGCTTTGGTGGAAGTCGACTTTGACGATCTGACTACGAACGTGCGAGGACGTCGCGCCTTAGCAATCGCTAAACCAACTCCGAGAGGTTATTGACCACGCCGGAGCACGATCAACCTGACCACGAGGGTCTGTTTCCTGCGAGCAAACGAAGAACAAGCAAGAAACTAAGATTGCAATCTGGATATTGCGAGTATATATGAAGTATTGATAAAGGTGGGGATCCGTAAGCGGTCTTGGTCTGGTCGTTGGACACAAACGAAGTACACGAAGTTGCAATGGCTAACTTTTAAATAAACAAATCCCAAGGAAAAGCTACTAGGTGGATCTACTTATATAGGAGCAAGGGGTGGCGGCCAAGGAGGTGGGAGGACGTCCCAAGGCAGCCTAAAACTAAATCTAGGTCGTACAAGGCCAATGGGCCCAAGTGGAGGTGATGTAACACCTTTGGACTTGTAGTTTGACTCGGATTCTGCTGCAGCATCAGATTGTTTCGTCCACAACTCAACGCTCCGGACGAATTTGAAGGTGATTCCAATTGGGTTGGAAAGTGCACGAAATCTAGTTTCCAACAAAAAAAGAATCACCCAATTCGGAGTCCGTATGAAAAACTTGTGTGCGTTTTGATTCAGGTATGTCTGTGCAGTCCGAATCTGAATCCCGAACGTGAGAGACTTGGACTCTATCTTCTCTTGGGCCAAAAGTGACGTGAGAGAACTTTTTGGACAGCAAATAAACATCTCTTTCTTCCTTATCTTCATATGTGGATTGTACAAATGTCCCATACACCTGCAATTAGACAAAACACAAAAGTGTGTGAAGTATTTTTGTTCTGGATAACACAAATAGATTATTGAATAGTTTGCACTAGAAATCACCTGACAAATATGCATATATGCAATATTTTTGATCATATCCAAGGTAGTCATGTCCTCATCACGAAATTTTTTTGACCAATTTTTTTTTGACTGCTCGGACCCAAAAACTGGAAACGGGTCAAAAAAAACTTCCTATAATGGCACCTGTCTCAAAACACTCAGAAACACCTAAAAATAGGATAGCCAGAAAATTTTTCGAAAAATGCGTTTCGAAAAATTTTGGGCCTAAACGGAGCGCGGCTACCCGACTCTTTTTTTTTGCTCTTTTTTTTCCAAAACCTACACCGGCAAGGAAACACGAATCGGAATCTAGATGGATCTCGAAAACAAACCTAATATGACAAGAACTCGGATTGGTGGTGGATATATGGTGGTAGATGGCAGCGGTGGTGGTATATGACAGCTGTGGTGGTATATGGATACGGATTCGAAGCGGTGGCGGATACGCGGTGGTGGTAGATGGCAGGGGTGATGATGATGGTGCGGAGGCGGCGTGACAACTTATGACCAGAACTCGAAACTCTAAAAGACTAGACTCTAAGACCAGCAACTAGACACGACGATGCAACCGCAAATTCAACAAAGCAAAACCCTAAAAAGATTATGCAAAGGCTCAGATTGGTTCGGATATGATGAACTAACCCTAATTTTTTTTTGTGGCTTTTTCGTGGACTGTAGGTATGAAGAACACACTCGATCTAAACTACGAAAAACTGTAAAATCTCACCGAGCAACCTGGAAATCTGATACCACTTGATAGAGGCTAAGGTGTCCCGTCTTTCGATGAGATGGTGGATTTCGCTTTGGTGGAAGTCGACTTTGACGATCCGACTACGAACGTGCGAGGACGTCGCGCCTTAGCAATCGCTAAACCAACTCCGAGAGGTTATTGACCACGCCGGAGCACGATCAACCTGACCACGAGGGTCTGTTTCCTACGAGCAAACGAAGAACAAGCAAGAAACTAAGATTGCAATCTGGATATTGCGAATATAAGATGAAAGCTTTATTGATCAAGGTGGGGTTCTGTGACGCCTTTGTCTGGTCGTTGAACACAAACGAAGTACGCGAAGTTGCAGCTAAGGCGAACTTTTAATCTAAACAAAACCCAAAGTCTAAACGATGCCCTAAGGGCTGTATATATGGAGGAAGAGGGGGGGAATTTCGTGGCCCTTGGTGGAGGGGTCCGAAATCAACCCTATCTCTTGTTTCCCCACACATACGGACTCTAAAAATAGCCTATACTTATGTATTTCAAAATTACATGGGCCTGGCCCAATAATAAGGTGACGCAGCACCTAAAATAGCCTCGGGACGAAATTTATGAAGTGGCATCTTGTATATTTCGTCCAAGGCTTCATGCACCCATTATGGTGGCTTCAAAGTCCTGAAATCATCACTTGTAACTCCGTTCTTGTTTCCCTTGCGCATGCCATCATCTCCATGCTTGTTCTTGCTCCAATGTTCATCCTTCTCCAAGCTAGGCCCTTCATTTATAAGCAAAACAAATGTATCCAATTTAGGCAGCATCATATTCTCATGAACATTAGAATCATTACCAAGAAACGAAAGTACCTGGTAATTTAGTTGGCGTGCACGAGCTCTAGTAATTGGTCCAGTATGTATAGCAGCAGGGGCTGTGGGTGTAACAATTGTATTGATGTCCTCATCATTAGGTGAATTGTGTGTTGTCTCCTACTGGATTGATACCTTGGTTTCTCAAAACTGAGGGAAATACTTACGCTAGTTTGCTGCATCACCCATTCATCCTTTCCTCTTCAAGGGAAAAACCAACGCAATCTCAAGAGGTAGCAAGAAGGATTTCTGGCACCATTGCCGAGGAGATCTACGCCAAGTCAAGCCATACCAAGTACCCGTCATAAACTCTTCTGCCTTGCATTACATTATTTGACATTCGCCTCTCGTTTTCCTCTCCCACACTTATAAAACGGTTTTCGAAAACCTTTGGCTTTTCTTCGCCTTCTTCCCTTATGTCTTTTTATTTGTGTTTCCATGTGCCTTCTATTTGCTTGCTAAAAATCTGTTGATATGGATCCACTTAAAGTGTTCTACTTGGATCATCTTTGATTCTTATGCGCTCGTGTTGAAACCCCAACTAGCCTAGTTGATGGGAAATCTTTAGATGAGCATGCTCATTTTGTGCGTCACTGTTTGTGTGAAAAAGGGAGACTCTTATGGGATCAAATAAGTTGTTTGCTATGCTATGCTTGGAATCTTTGTGAAATTTATGATTTTACTTGTTGTTCTATGAACCCTAAAAAACACCTTCCCTACCTATGTGAGTTTAATGATAATGAAATATTATCTTCTTATGCAAAGGGTGTTTATAGTTACTATGACATCGAACAAATTGAAGAATTTGTTTCTTTTAAGGGTGCTTATGAAATTGCTTCTTTGATTGAAAAGTATGGTATTACTCTCTATGAATTTGAAAATTTTGACATACTTAAATATTGCTATGAAAACTATGCTCATAGTGTCAACGTCAAAAAAATTACTGAAAGAGTGACCGCTTCTTTGGAAGAAAATAATGATATGCATGAATCTATAGATAATTATGATTCTGATGATTTGATTGAAATATCCCTTGATGAACATGATGCTTGCTATTCTTGTGACCATAATGCCAATATTTATGAAGACAAGTTGCTATAGTTCCGTATGTTAAACATGAGATCGTTGCTTTTGCACCCATACTTGATAATTCCTTCAATGAAAAGCATGATTGCAATGATGTTATTACAAATTCTCTTAATGGAAATTGTGTTAATGATATGCAAAACCTCAAGCTTGGAGATGCTAGTTTTGCTATGACTACTATTTGTTGCAATGTTTATGATTGGGGTGATTCTTCGTTTGATCTTGAAAATTTATTTAAGCCCCATGATGAATATGAGATTGATAATAGTGTTTGCAATATTATTGAAAGTGGGTTTGGAAGATTGTCAACTTTAGATCCCACATATTTGGAGAACATTCAATCTTATGAAATTTTTGATAAAAGTGGGTTTGGAGAGGTCAGGACTTTAGTTAATGTTAATCCCACTATTTTGGAAGAGTGTCAACTTTGCATGCATGTGGATCATGTTAAGAATATGTTATGTGATAGCTATATTGTTGAATTTTCTTATAATCCTACATGTAATTATTACGAGAGAGGAAAATATCGTTGTAGGAATTTTCATGTTACTAAATCACCTCTCTTCATGTTGAGATTGCTATCGTCTCATTCTTCTTCCTTGCATATGCTAGGGTTTTCTTGTCTTGATAATTTGTTTGCTTATAAAATGCCTATGCATAGGAAGTTTGTTAGACTTAGACGCGTCTGTCACGTGTTTTATGATGTGATAGAGGCGAGGGTCCCGATCTTTCGATGAGATGATAACTATCGATTTGGTGGAGACGACTTTGACGATCCGACTACAAACGTGCACGACGTTGCGCCTTAGCAATCGCTAAACCAACTCCGAGAGGTTATTGACCACGCCAGAGCACAATCAACCTGACCACGAAGGTCTATTCCTGCAAGCAATCGAAGAACAAGCAAGAATATGATAAAGCAATCTGAATATTGCGAATATAGATGAAGTATTGATAAAGGTGGGGATCCGTAAACGGTCTTGGTCTGGTCGTTGGACACAAACAAAGTACACGAAGTTGCAATGGCTAACTTTTAACTAAACAAATCCGAAGGAAAAAGCTACTAGATGGATCTACTTATATAGGAGCAAGGGGTGGTGGCCAAGGAGGTGGGAGAACGTCCCAAGGCAGCCTAAAACCAACCCTAGGTCTTACAACGCTCATGGGCCCAAGTGGAGGTGACGTAACACCTTTGGACTTGTAGTTTGACTCGGATTCTGCTGCAGCATCAGATTGTTTCGTCCACAACTCAACGCTCCGGACGAATTTGAAGGTGATTCCAATTGGGTTGGAAAGTGCACGAAATCTAGTTTCCAACAAAAAAAGAATCACCAAATTCGGAGTTCGTATGAAAAACTTGTGTGCGTTTTGATTCAGGTATGTCTGTGCAGTCCGAATCTGAATCCAGAACGTGAGAGACTTGGACTCTATCTTCTCTTGGGCCAAAAGTGACGTGAGAGAACTTTCTGGACAGCAAATAAACTTCTCTTTCTTCCTTATCTTCATATGTGGATTGTACAAATGTCCCATACACCTGCAATTAGACAAAACACAAAAGTGTGTGAAGTATTTTTGTTCTGGATAACATAAATAGATTATTGAATAGTTTGCACTAGAAATCACCTGACAAATATGCATATATGCAATATTTTTGGTCATATCCAAGGTAGTCATGTCCTCATCATCCTCCCCTTCTTGAAAATAATGCCGTCCTCGGCGTTGCTTAATCTGAAATGTGGCTAACAAAAGAGACAAGGTGTACATGTTGTATATGTATATGTCATCCATTTTATTTCCCTTGATTTTTGCATATATGACACATGAATAGATGAGTAACTTGCATAGTTCATAAAATCTAAAGCCAAAAAATTAGCACAAGAAGTAGAAGGCATGAAAATATTGCAACTCAGTTTGCACATATAAGTGAAGCTCTTATTCATTTCAAAAGATTGACAATGTTCATCATTAAACCATCCCAACATTGGTGAATAAACCTTACTTGCATCAAATTTACATGCTACAACATGCTTAAATAAGCAAACATGCAATAAGTCATTCAACACAGAATCATCACCAAGATTAGAGGTCATATCAAAATGATTAAACATTGGTTCTTTTGCATCAATAGTAAATTCAATGGGTGCACTCAAAATTGTTGGTATTTCATTTGTTTGATCACATGGCAAAGTCAAATTATCAACGTAGTCCTTTAAAATAGGTGGTGTGATCAAAGTAGTGGGTAGCTCATCAGATGGTGCATTCAAATTGACAAGGCATTCATCATTCTCATGTAGAGATGGAAGATCAGTACCTTTGTCATTACCTCTTATGATCAACTCAGATGATGTAGCCACTCTCGGGGGCGATGTGTCACATGGTGGAGGTGATGTAGTCCTGACAACAACGGATGTGGTTGTCATAGTATGCCTAGTAGTTGAAGGAACAATCATATCAACTCTTGGAATGTGCACCGTGCGCTTGTTCTCCTCGTGGCTAACAAGTCGTTTTATTTCCTGTTCAGCTTTGCAAGCAAGATGAAACAAATGGTCCATAGGATAACACTCTTCATGAATTAGTATCTCTTGAATATCACGGTTTAATCCTCCCCAAAATCTATCCATAAAATCATCTTCACTTTCTTCTAAAGAGGAATGCAACAAGGTAGTTTGTAAATCATCATAATATTTTGTTACAGTTTCACTACCTTGTTTTAAGTGTTGCAACTTCTTAATCATGTCACGAGTATAATAAGCAGGGACAAAAGTATGTCGCATGGCAAGTTTCAAATCATCCCAAGTAGTAGGTATATAATCAGGGTGTAACCGACAATATTCACTCCACCAAACCAAAGCATAACCAGTGAAAGAACCAACCGCAACCTTAACCTTTTTATGTTCATCGAAATTATGGGAAGCAAATATATTTTTTATGTCGAACTCCCATTCAATATATAAAGCAGGTTTAAAACGGCCATTAAATGGTGGTATAGATACATTAACCTGATCATGTGTATTTGGATGTTTGTGCACCTCTCGTGACGGTTGTGGTATTTGCAAAGGTGGTGGCACGTCTCCCGCGATCGACAAAGCCCATGAATTGACTCTGGATCCTGTCATGATTAGTAGAACAAGAAACAAAACCCAAAAATAATGTTCCTATAACTACTAGGACGTGGTGGTAAAACGCTCACAGTAAAGCAAATATCAATGTCTTACAAGTTCTTACCATGCAGCAGGCGGTGATCGGCAACCAGCGGTGTCAAGTAACTCCGAATATTGAGTAAAGCGATTGCCACGGGAGCATACGTATACACGGTGTAGAAATATGTGGAGCTGGGTTGGCTATATATGGTAGCAAAAGATTAGCAATAATCAATTCAAAGATGCAATGTTGAATAAACGCTCAACGACGGTACTGTGCTGGTCCTAGGCTAGACCGGACTAGAGACGCGAGCCTAGAACACTAATAAGGTCATGGCGTAGCACAACTAGCATCAATGAAGGATACTAAGTAGCTCTTGACAGCAAGATATAAGTGAAGATCACAACGGCAGTGAAGATAATGATGAAAAACAACTGCCAAGCAGGATATACAACAACTCTCTCTCCAAATTTCCTCTTGAAAAGTTTGAGACAATTTTCTGATAAATTCTTTCAAAGAATGCTACTAACTCAAGCTTTCCAATGCAAAAAGAATCACTCAATTCCGAGTTGATATGAGGAGTCAAAGAATTCTAAAACTGGCCTGAAAAATTGGAACAAGCTGTGTTCACGAACTTCGGAGGGCAAAAAGACCTATTTAGAAGCCGATTTTGAGGTGTCAAATATTGAACTAGCTTCTGCAACTATTTAGATGCGGCTTGTCGCTATCTTCAATTTGAGTAATCACGGAGCCAAAACGGACTTCGTATGAGCAAGATACACCTGTTTTACTGAACAGTGCGCAAAACAGATTCCAATCCGAATTCAGGTACGAGATTGATTCTAGATAGATCCGATTTTTTTCTTCTCTCTTTTTTTTCTCCCGCCTTTTTTTTCTTTTTCTTCTCCCTCTTTTTCTTTTTTTTTTCTTTCCTTTTTTCTCTTTTTTTTTCTTTATCTTCTTTTTCTCCCTCTTTCCAAGACAAACTAGATAAGATGCAGATTCGATCAGGCGAAGATGTGAGTGACCTCAACTATGATTATGACAATAAATAGTGCGTAGCACATGGTGGAAATTGGTGGATGGGATGGTGGACAGCGGATGGGATAATGATGCAGCGGCTGCGTGACTAACGTGAACAGAACTCGAAACTCTAAAGGAACTAGACACTAAGACCAGCAACTCGACACAGCGATGCAACCGATAATTCAATAATGCAAACAATGAAAAGAAAATTGCAAAGGCTCAGTCTGGCTAGGACAAAGGATGAATAGATCTAACTTTTGTTTTGTGGCTTTTTCTTGGACAATAGGTAAGAAAATAAATCTAATCTAGGAAAAACTGGAAATTCTCACCGAGCAACCTAAAAACTGATACCACTTGATAGAGGCGAGGGTCCCGATCTTTCGATGAGATGATAACTATCGATTTGGTGGAGACGACTTTGACGATCCGACTACAAACGTGCATGACGTTGCGCCTTAGCAATCGCTAAACCAACTCCGAGAGGTTATTGACCACGCCAGAGCACAATCAACCTGACCACGAAGGTCTATTCCTGCAAGCAATCGAAGAACAAGCAAGAATATGATAAAGCAATCTGAATATTGCGAATATAGATGAAGTATTGATAAAGGTGGGGATCCGTAAACGGTCTTGGTCTGGTCGTTGGACACAAACAAAGTACACGAAGTTGCAATGGCTAACTTTTAACTAAACAAATCCCAAGGAAAAAGCTACTAGATGGATCTACTTATATAGGAGCAAGGGGTGGTGGCCAAGGAGGTGGGAGAACGTCCCAAGGCAGCCTAAAACCAACCCTAGGTCTTACAACGCTCATGGGCCCAAGTGGAGGTGACGTAACACCTTTGGACTTGTAGTTTGACTCGGATTCTGCTGCAGCATCAGATTGTTTCGTCCACAACTCAACGCTCCGGACGAATTTGAAGGTGATTCCAATTGGGTTGGAAAGTGCACGAAATCTAGTTTCCAACAAAAAAAGAATCACCCAATTCGGAGTCCGTATGAAAAACTTGTGTGCGTTTTGAGTCAGGTATGTCTGTGCAGTCCGAATCTGAATCCAGAACGTGAGAGACTTGGACTCTATCTTCTCTTGGGCCAAAAGTGACGTGAGAGAACTTTCTGGACAGCAAATAAACATCTCTTTCTTCCTTATCTTCATATGTGGATTGTACAAATGTCCCATACACCTGCAATTAGACAAAACACAAAAGTGTGTGAAGTATTTTTGTTCTGGATAACATAAATAGATTATTGAATAGTTTGCACTAGAAATCACCTGACAAATATGCATATATGCAATATTTTTGGTCATATCCAAGGTAGTCATGTCCTCATCATGATGCTCTTTTTGTGCTTCAATTTGTGTCTTTCATGCGAGCATCACTGAAATCTCAATGCCTAGCTAGGGGCGTTAAACGATAGCGCTTGTTGGGAGGCAACCCAATTTGATTTTTGTTCTTCGCTTTTTGCTCCTGTTTAGTAACAGATAATTAATATAGCTTATTTTTATATGTGATTTTATATTTTAATTAGTGTTTTTGCCAAGTAGAACCTTTGGGAAGACTTGGGTGAAGTCTTTGTGATCTTGCTGTAAAAACAAGAAACTTTTGCACTCACAAGAATAGCTGTCATGTTTTACAGGGGAGTGATTTTAAGTTAATTCTTTTTACAAATGATTAATACACAAATTCCTCACGTCCACCAATTTATTTCAGAATTTTTAGAGTTACATAAGTATTCGAAAGTTACAGATTACTACAGACTGCTCTGTTTTTGACAGATTCTTTTTTCATGTGTTGTTTGCTTATTTTGACGAATCTATATCAGGAGGTATGAACCATAGAGAAGTTGGAATACAGTAGGTTTAACACCAATGTAAATAAAGAATGAGTTAATTATAGTACCTTAAACTGGTGGTTTATTTTCTTATACTAACGGAGCTCATGATATTTTCTATTGAAGTTTTGTGTTGTGAAGTTTTCAAGTTTTTGGGTAAAGATTTGATGGATTTTGGAATAAGGAGTGGCAGGAGCCTAAGATTGGGGATGCCTAGGCACCCCAAGGTAAAATTCAAGGACAACCAAAAGCATAAGCTTGGGGATGCCCCGGAAGGCATCCCCTCTTTCGTCTTCATCTATCGGTAACTTTGCTTGAGACTATATTTTTATTCACCACAAGATATGTGTTTTGCTTGAGCGTCTTGTATGATTTGAGTCTTTGCTTTTTAGTTTAGCAAAATCATCCTTGCTGTACACACCTTTTGGGAGAGACACGCGTGAATCGGAATTTATTAGAATACTCTATGTGCTTCACTTATATCTTTTGAGCTAAACAATTTTGCTCTAGTGCTTCACTTATTTTTTTTAGAGCACGGTGGTGGTTTTATTTTATAGAAATTATCGATCTCTCATGCTTCACTTATATTATTTTGAGAGTCTTTTAGAACAGCATGGTAATTTTCTTTGGTTATAAAACTAGTCCTAATATGATAGACATCCAAGATGGATATAATAAAAACTTTCATAAAAAGTGCGTTCAATATTATGAGAAGTTTGATTCTTGATGATTGTTTTGAGATATGAGGATGGTGATATTAGAGTCATGCTAGTAGAGTAATTGTGAATTTGAGAAATACTTGTGTTGAGGTTTGCGAGTCCCGTAGCATGCACGCATGGTAACCGTTTTGTAACAAATTTGAAGCATGAGGTGTTTCTTTGATTGTCTTCCTTATGTGTGGAGGTCGGGATCGCGCGATGGTTAACTCCTACCAAACTTTCCCCTAGGAGCATGCGCGTAGTGCTTGGTTTTGATGACTTGTAGAATTTTGTAATAAGTATGTGAGTTTTTTATGACTAATGTTGAGTCGATGGATTATACGCACTCTCATCCTTCCACCATTGCTAGCCTCTCTAGTACCGTGCAACTTTCGCCGGTACAATAAACCCACCATTTACTTTCCTCAAAATAGACAACATAACTACCTATTATGGCATTTCCATAGCCATTCCGAGATATATTGCCATGCAACTTTCCACCATTCCGTTTAATATGACACACTTCATTGTTGTCATATTGCTTTGCATGATCATGTAGTTGACATCGTATTTGTAGCAAAGCCACCATTCATAATTCTTTCATACATTTCACTCTTGATTCATTGCACATCCCGGTACACCGCCGGACGCATTCATATAGAGTCATATTTTGTTCTAAGTATCAAGTTGTAATCCTTGAGTTGTAAATAAATATAAGTGTGATGATCATCATTATTAGAGCATTGCCCGTGTGAGGAAATAAAAAAAAGAGGCCAAAGAAGCCAATGAAAAAAGGCCAAATAAGCCAAACAAAAAGAATGAGAGAAAAAGAGAGAACGGGCAATGCTACCATCCTTTTTCCACACTTGTGCTTCAAAGTAGCACCATGATCTTCATGGTAGAGTGTCTCTTATTTTGTCACTTTCATATACTAGTGGGAATTTTCGTTATAGAACTTGGCTTGTATATTCCAATGATGGGCTTCCTCAAAATTCTCTAGGTCTTCGTGAGCAAGCAAGTTGGATGGACAACCACTTAGTTTCTTTTTGAGCTTTCACACATTTATAGCTCTAGTGCATCTGTTGCATGACAATCCCTACTCACTCACATTGATATCTATTGATGGGCATCTCCATAGCCCATTAATATGCCTAGTTGATGTGAGACCATCTTCCTTTTTTTGTCTTCTCCACAACCACCACTCTATTCCACCCATAGTGTTATGTCCACGGCTCACGCTCATGTTGTCAGCGTCCTGGATTTGGGGGTATCCAGTCCTGCCTGCCTGCGGCCCACCACGTGGCTCCATCGACGGCCCGATATGGCCCAGCTTCAACACCAACACTGCAAGACCCTCGCGAGGGGCCAAGCCTCGTGAGGCGGACGACGCCCAGACCCCCGAAGGAAGCGACCTCCTCAGGAGGGCTCCTATGGGGCGGAGAGTTCTATGCAGCTACCTCATGAGGCTCAGCTAATGTGAGCCATGACAACCAAGGCCAGGCGGGCGCCAGGCGGTTGCAGAGCGCAGGTTTTCTCTTTGGTGCAAGGGAGGCAAGCCGAAAGCGCGGAGTCCCGAGTAATGAGCCAAATATTTCCATTCTGGTGCAACAAGACGAAGACCGCCAGGACGGCAGGACGGACGTCATCATCAAGCCCACCACAGCGTCACGACCAGAGGCTTTCCGCAGGCAAAGACTACTTTTGTCAGGATAAACTCTACTAGATAGCCCCTTTCAAATCCCGTCGTTGTGGAATCCCTTCCGGCTCATATTTGGGAAGAGGACCAAGGCCACTATATATAGGGCTTAGCCACCACCATAGTGGGGAGAGATCCATTCGGACCCGAGCACCACACCAGCTCAAGAACATCTCACCTCCCGAGGCTTGTTCATCCTTTGTACTAGTTCATCCATAGCCCCTCGAGGCAATCCACCACACCACACTGGATTAGGGTATTACACCACAACGGTGGCCCGAACTAGTATAAATCTCTGTGTCTCTCTGTCTCTTGAGCTCGGCGCGCTAGGCTAGGGAGGATCGCGAGTAGGCAGGCTAGGCAGGTTGAGATCTCTGCACGCACCCCAGAGTTCAAACCTCTCAAGGGTTGCCGGATCCCTAAATCCGACATTTCGCGCGCCAGGTAGGGGTGCATCGGATCCTCTCTTCCATCGTTCGATCCGCCTCCGCTCCACCGACGCCCCGAGAGCCCACGTCGAGCACTGGGTCGTCCAGACCTCCTTGGCAGCACCCACTGGCGAAGAAGACCTCCACTCTGCCCTGCTTGCGGCCCGCGTTCCTCCAAGGGCGACCGGGCGCAGGGGGCGCGATGCAGCCTTCTCCGCTGGCACCTCGCCGCAGCTGCGCAGTCGTGCGATCTGCGAACCACGCTGCAGCAACCGCTCCGCACTCGCGTAGGGAACAAGCAAACATGCGGCCAGCGGTCATCGTGGCCCGAGAGCTCATGCGGTGCGTGCTGCTTGAGAGCGGCCGTGACGCCTTGCTAGAACGGGTCACCGAGCTACTGGATGCGGCATGCAGGTGGGCCACGGAGAGCCTCCCGATGCCGATCAGCCTCGTGGAGCAGCCCGCGCCATCTGGGACATGCCCCTTGGCGCGAAGCTGCTTCAGGCGACACCACTAGGGGCCGCGCTGGAGTACCGGCCCCTAGCCAACAGGACCAGAGGATGGCAGAGGAAGGTGGGAGCGTTAGGCGGCTAGGCGGCACCTCTGGTGCGAACAGCCCGGAAGCCTACGTCCCCGCGATGGATCCAAGGCACGCGCTAGGAGAGGGCCCCAGCCGATCCCCCACGCCAGGATGGGCGCTGGACATACACGAGGCCGAGCTCTCCTTCGAACCACCACCAAGCCCTGCCGACGTCCACAACAACGGCAACCTCTAGGTATAGTTAATGCCGCAGGGGCACGCTTACACTGACCATGGATCATTGGTGAACCAAGACGCGGCGACCACCAGGGCTCTCAGGACGGTGGACCCCGCTCAGGAGCGCGAAGGACATTGGGAGCAGCGCGGGGGGAGCCCAATAGCGGGGCCTACGGTCGTCGAGGACGCCGCCAGCGTCCCCTTGGCCCCTTGGTCTTGTCCTGGTTTCTGGTCTCCCCAACAGTGGTCAAGGGTGGCGCACAGCGGGGTCCTCATTGGGCGACATGATAGGGATGGCAATTTTATCAATGGATCTGGATATCCGTGGATACCCGACCCGGTTGGGCAAGGGTATGGAGCGCATTTCCGCCCATGGATCCATGGATCTGGATACCCGCGAATGGTCGGGTTGGGCATGGTTACAATTTCTGCTCCATGGATATCCAATGGATAACCTTATGACACATGGGACCATATGTCAGGATGAAAATGACTCCATCATTACTGAAGACTAATTTGGAGCCAAGTGTGATCATGTGGACAGTCGGATGGGTCTCCAATTACTAGTGCACATAATGTTGGTAGTGCATTTGAATTTAAATATGCTACGTACTTTATTTATGCAACTTCTGTTTTGATTTGTTCTGTGGGAAGTCTTCATGCTGATTTTTCTATGCCCATGGAGCTCCATGGGTATTTGGGTATCAAGTGGATTTGGGCATGGGCACAAGTTGTGCCCATGGATACTTTGGTGGATGGGCAGAGGGCGGGAAGATGGGTCATGGGTTGGATTTGGAACAACTCCACCCGCCCCAAACCCGACCCATTGCCATCCCTAGACATGAAGCAAGGCCCCGGCCTGTGAAGGTCTCCGCTCGTGACACTCTCACGTAATAATGAGTGGGGCCGTACACACCCCGGAGTCTCCTGAGTGCCGCCCTGGGGCCTCACGGGGGCTCCCACCCACGTCCTAGTGGAAGCACCATGCTCCGCGCTGGCCGTCGACACTGTCCCCAATGACTATGCCCAGCCAGTGGAAGCACTTAGTTCCGTGCTGGTGAGAAGACCGAAGAGTGAAGAGTGAAGACTAGCTAGGTGCCGGACACGTCCGTCTTCTTTTTGACTCCTCTTGTATTTGCTTGCCGACTTTTCACAGCAGTTTGTCTTTCGTGCGTTTATAAAAATGGGGGCAGTTTTCTCATTTCATGCGCTTTCTTTCTTTCAGCTCTTCTGTTCTTTTTGGAAGCTCGTGACCACTACCCTGCCCTCATGACCCTCGTGAGCGGGGGCTCGGTACGATGTACTCGCTGGTACCGATCGCTCCCCCTAGGGGCTCGAAGGTGTGGCCACCCCGCGCGCCCACCTCGTCACAGTCTAGCAATTGGCTCCTCATGAGGCACTCCACGGCAGGCCAGTAGGCCCCCAGGGAGGCACAGGGCCTCGCGAGCCCGCGGGAGGCTCGCCTTAGGAGAAGGGGCCCAGCTGCGGTGCCAGGCCCCATGCAAGACCCCCAAAACCCAAGATAATTTATAAAGAACTACCTTGCGCAGCGACCCACAGCCCTGTGGGGCCCCGCTCCGGATGTCACTTCAAAAGCATTTAGTGGTCTCGCACATCATAAGGGGCACCCCCTTCCCAAAATGCTCTCACAAGAATATGTTTAAGTTGTCGTTATAACAGGTTAAAGCAAAAGAAACATGGGCCAAGCTGGGCGCGCCTTCTTCATCGCTCCCATCCTTGCTGCTTATGCTGAAGTTGTCATCTTCCTTGTCATCACCACCAGCGCCAGCTCCTTTGGCCACGAGCACGGTCGTGTCGTCCTCAGGAGTCAGCTCCTTCACCAGAGCATCCACATGACCACACACTCACTTGGCAAGCTTGTCTTGGGTGACCGCAGGCATGGGGGCTAGCATGATGCCCAAATTGAAATGGGAGTCAAGGTTTAGGAGGTTGTTGAAGATGCACGAGAGCGCGCGCCCAAGGAGGCCCCGGCTCCTCTCCTCAACAAGCTGGCAAGCTTTTGCGGCCTGATCTTCCAGGCGGGTCACGATGTCAGTAAAGAAGCGGAGATGGCTGGCATAGTCGTTCTCATGCGGGCGAGGAGTGCTCCCGTCGTAAATGGCGCCCAAGGCGTTGTTGGTTCTGATGCGCAGACCTTGGAGCATGGAGCCGTGCTCGCGCTCCAGTGTCAAGCGGCGGCACTTTTCGCTCGAAGCCTTCTCCAGGAGGGAGGCAGTGTCTTCGGCTTGCTTCTGGAGGGAGGATATCTCGGCGTGGGCAGAATTCAGGGCAGATTCAGAGGAAGCCAGGGCTCCCCGGGCAGCGCTCTCACACTGCTCCACAGCCTACAGCTCGGTCTTCAGGACGGAGGTCCGGCCCTCAAGCTCAGCCTTAAGGAGCTCCAAGTCCAGGCGATGCCTTCCATCCAACTCAACGCGTGCCTTCGCCACCCTCTTCTCCACCTCCACCTGGACCTGAGCTTCTCGGGCAGTGACAGCGTCCTCTTCAGCCACGGCGGCCTGTTGTTCCCTCACCTTCAGCCTCTCCAGTGTCAAGCTATGCTCCACAGCCTCCAGCATCAAGTCCTCATGGTGCCTCAGGAGCTCAACCTCGGCAAGGGACACCTCACCTGGTGAGGAGACTAGCAGGGCATGACGCTCATCGACTTCGCGCAACAGGGTCGCATTTGAAGATAGAAAGATCTCGCTCCCGCTCCTCAGCCACCTCGCGACGGTGGTTAGCTGCCGCGGCCTCTTCCATGGTGTGGGCGCAAGCTTCGCGAGAAGCCGCAAGCGAGGATGCCGCGCGCGCTTCCGCTTCATCTCGCTGAAGCTTCCCAAGGTTGATGGCCACCTTCAGTCACTGTCATTCACCCTCCAAGCAGCGGTTCTCTGCCTCAAGCCTGGAGTCGATGTTGGAAACCTCCCTGCCAAGATGGACCATCGCATGCATCGCTTCACCAAAGAACCCGAAGTGCACCGTGCTACGCCCGCGAGCGAACGCGAGCTCATCACCAAGATCTTCGTCGGCTCCGAAAGTCGCTCGGGAGGCGCTGGGCGCTCCCCGGTCGCCGGTCGGGGGCTGGCTGGCGTAGCCCCACAACTTGAAGATGAAGGCTGCCTAGAGGACACCTCCCTACCGGCAATGACAAGAGGGAGGATCACCGGCACACCCCTCGTCTCGTGGGCAGAGTCGCAGGGGGAGAGCACATGAGGCCCAGCTCCGGGGCACCCTCGTGGCGTTATGCTGGATGGAGCTGGACTCACACCCTGCGCAGGCTTGGGGCACTTGGGGCTGCGCATGCGCGCTGAGCTAGAGTCCTTGGGGGTGCCTGCCTCCCGAGGTTTCGTCTTTGCGGAGATCCTACAAAACCCCAGCCATAAGAAAACGCGACGCGCTTGGGGGTCAAGAGCAAGGGTACTTATTCATCGGCAACCACGTATCTCCTTGGCTTTAGCGGCCGACGGGTGCCATCGCGACACAGGGATCTCTTCCTCTTAGGAGCGACTCAAGGCATAGGCGGTGTCGACTAGACCCCGACGGGCGATCCTCGGGAGGGGGAGCGTTCGGCGAGGCATCAGAAGCAAGGATCCCAAGGCCAGGGGCACCTGGCAATACCTTCTGGCTCGCGGCTCCGAGGTCGTCGGTGGGCTCCCCGTCGTCATCAGCCACTCTGGAGCCACCATCCCGGGCGTTAGTAGCCCCTGCCTCCGGAGCTTGGGGTGGCTCCGGTTCTATGGCGGCTCCTTCCTAGGCCCCAAAAGCCTCAGACTCCTGAGCCCTTGGCGGGCCAGGCCTCCGGAGGAGCTCTCAACAGCTGATGGAGGTGCGCGCCCCCTGCCTCCACACTCGGGGCGCACGCGGTAGGGTCGATCGGAGAGGAACTACGAAGACGGGATTCTCGCGGGGCCCCTCAATGCCCTCGGGAAGCAACCCACACTCATCGAACAGAGGCATCTACCCAGCGAAGGCCTCCTTGTTTGAGCACAGATAGAGAAGGCAACCACCCCCAGAAGGTCAGCAGGCTCAGGCTCGCCAGTCAGGAGCTTGAGCACCACGCTCAAGGTATCAGCAGCAAGCGACGGCTTCTGAAGCCTCATCGGATCCCCGACGCCTGTGAAGTCCCACATCGGGCGAGCATGGCACTGGAGGGGAGCAATGCGCTGCTTCACGAATTCCTTCACCACCATTGGCGCCGTCACCTCCAGTTGCCGAAGCCTCGCCAACCTCTTCCAGACAAAAGCAAGATGCTGGTCGGTGAGCTTCTCATGACACCAGCCGGAGCTAGGCGAGGCCGGCGACCCAGGAATGGTGAGCAGGGGGCTGAATGTGCGGGCGTCCATCAGGAGCCACTGCTTCCGGAATCCCTTTGCGACAGGCGACAGCTCGAAGTCGATCCCCGAGCCAGCGGTCACGGCCACGACTTCGAAGGTCGTGCACCTAGAGCATTGGCGGGCGTCCACCAACCGGAGCAGGAAGAAATGGCGAAACAAGGCCACAGAGGGAGTGATGCCCATCATGGCCTCACAGAGAAAGGCAAAGACAACAAGGAGGATGATGGAGCGAGGGTCCAGATGCAGCAGATGGATCTGGTAATGCGACATCACGATATTGAATAAAGGGGAGAGGGGAGGAATCAACCCAGCGAAAAGAGCATGGAGATGGATCGGGATCTCAGTGGCACTCATCTCTCTGGTTTGCCAAGACGCAGGGCGAGCAGTCGTTGCCTTCCCCTCATTGGAATCGGCGGCGAGCGCATGGCGAACCTTGTCCAGCCCCTCCTTCTTGATCACCGTCGACTGCTCAAGAGCTGGCTCCAGGGCCGGCGGAGGACCAACCGGTGCGCACGGCTGCCCCTTCTTCTTCCTCGATTTGGGGTCCATGGCGAGCACCAATAGAGGGGGAGGCACTGGCACCAGATCTATGGACGCGGCAGCAAGATTGGGGAGGAGGAAACAAGAGCCGAGCACAGTACTCTGTGAAGGGCGAGTCGCGCTGACAACTGGCGGCTACTGGGTCTACCTGATATCAAGGCGGCGTGGGGAAGTGGAGACGCACACGTCCCAACAACCGCCACGTGTCTTCAGGACCGCAGGCCAATGGGGCCCGCAGCGCTCCGCCCTTGCCTTTTGGCTTCGCCTTGAAGCAAAGTCCGAACGGGCCCGGGGGCTACTGTCGGCGTCCTAGATTTGGGGGTATCCAGTCCTGTCTGCCTGCGGCCCACCACGTGGCTCCATCGATGGCCTGGTACAGCCCAGCTTCAACACCAACATTGCATGACCCTCACGAGGGGCCAAGCCTCGCGAAGCGGACGAGCCCAGACCCCCGAAGGAAGTGGCCTCCTTAGGAGGCCTCCTGAGGGGCGGAGAGTTCTATGCAACTACCTCATGAGGCTCAGCTGACATGAGCCATGAAGACCAAGGCCAGGCGGGCGCCAGGCGGGTGCAGAGCGCAGGTTTCCTCTTAGGTGCAAGGGAGGCAAGCCGCAGGCGCAGAGTCCCGAGGAATCAGCCAAAGGTTTCCATTCTTGATGAGCACATGACTATCTTGGATATGACCAAAAATATTGCATATATGCATATTTGTCAGGTGATTTCTAGTGCAAACTATTCAATAATCTATTTATGTTATCCAGAACAAAATACTTCACACACTTTTGTGTTTTGTCTAATTGCAGGTGTATGGGACATTTGTACCATCCACATATGAAGATAAGGAAGAAAGAGATGTTTATTTGCTGTCCAAAAAGTTCTCTCACGTCACTTTTGGCCCAAGAGAAGATAGAGTCCAAGTCTCTCACGTTCTGGATTTAGATTCGGACTGCACAGACATACCTGACTCAAAACGCACACAAGTTTTTCATACGGACTCCGAATTGGGTGATTCTTTTTTTCTTGGAAACTAGATTTCGTGCACTTTCCAACCCAATTGGAATCACCTTCAAATTCGTCCGGAGCGTTGAGTTGTGGACGAAACAATCTGATGCTGCAGCAGAATCCGAGTCAAACTACAAGTCCAAAGGTGTTACATCACCTCCACTTGGGCCCATTGGCCTTGTACGACCTAGATTTAGTTTTAGGCTGCCTTGGGACGTCCTCCCACCTCCTTGGCCGCCACCCCTTGCTCCTATATAAGTAGATCCATCTAGTAGCTTTTCCTTGGGATTTGTTTAGTTAAAAGTTAGCCATTGCAACTTCGTGTACTTCGTTTGTGTCCAACGACCAGACCAAGACCACTTCCGGATCCCCACCATTATCAATACCTCATATATATTTGCAATATTCAGATTGCTTTATCATATTTTTGCTCGTTCTTCGATTGCTTGCAGGAATAGACCTTCGTGGTCAGGCTGACCGTGCTTTCGGCATCGTCAGTAACCTCAGGAGATTGGTTTAGCGATTGCTAAGGCGCAACGTCGTGCACGTTTGTAGTCGGATCGTCAAAGTCGTCTCCACCAAATCGATAGTTATCATCTCATCGAAAGATCGGGACACCCCCGCCTCTATCACATCCAAATGCACATGATCAGGTTAATGTATCTATACCACCATTTAATGGCCGTTTTAAACCTGCTTTATATATTGAATGGGAGTTCGACATAAAAAATATATTTGCTTCCCATAATTTCAATGAACATAAAAAGGTTAAGGTTACGGTTGGTTCTTTCACTGGTTATGCTTTGGTTTGGTGGAGTGAATATTGTAGGTTACACCCTGATTATATACCTACTACTTGGGATGATTTGAAACTTGCCATGCGACATACTTTCGTCCCTGCTTATTATACTCGTGACATGATTAAGAAGTTGCAACACTTAAAACAAGGTAGTGAAACTGTAACAAAATATTATGATGATTTACAAACTACCTTGTTGCATTCCTCTTTAGAAGAAAGTGAAGATGATTTTATGGATAGATTTTGGGGAGGATTAAACCGTGATATTCAAGAGATACTAATTCATGAAGAGTGTTATCCTATGGACCATTTGTTTCATCTTGCTTGCAAAGCTGAACAGGAAATAAAACGACGTGTTGGCCACGAGGAGAACAAGCGCACGGTGCACATTCCAAGAGTTTATATGATTGTTCCTTCAACTACTAGGCATACTATGACAACCACATCCGTTGTTGTCAGGACTACATCACCTCCACCATGTGACACATCGCCTCCGAGAGTGGCTACATCATCTGAGTTGATCATAAGAGGTAGTGACAAAGGTACTGATCTTCCATCTCTACATGAGAATGATGAATGCCTTGTCAATTTGAATGCACCATCTGATGAGCTACCCACTACTTTGATCACACCACCTATTTTAGAGGACTACGTTGATAATTTGACTTTGCCATGTGATCAAACAACTGAAATACCAACAATTTTGAGTGCACCCATTGAATTAACTATTGATGCAAAAGAACCAATGTTTAATCATTTTGATATGACCTCTAATCTTGGTGATGATTCTATGTTGAATGACTTATTGCATGTTTGCTTATTTAAGCATGTTGTAGCATGTAAATTTGATGCAAGTACGGTTTATTCACCAATGTTGGGATGGTTTAATGATGAACATTGTCAATCTTTTGAAATGAATAAGAGCTTCACTTATATGTGCAAACTGAGTTGCAATATTTTCATGCCTTCTACTTCTTGTGCTAATTTTTTGGCATTAGATTTTATGAACTATGCAAGTTACTCATCTATTCAAGTGTCATATATGCAAAAATCAAGGGAAGTAAAAATGGATGACATATACATATACAACATGTACACCTTGTCTCTTTTGTTAGCCACATTTCAGATTAAGCAACGCCGAGGACGGCTTTATTATCAAGAAGGGGAGGATGATGAGGACATGACTACCTTGGATATGACCAAAAATATTGCATATATGCATATTTGTCAGGTGATTTCTAGTGCAAACTATTCAATAATCTATTTATGTTATCCAGAACAAAAATACTTCACACACTTTTGTGTTTTGTCTAATTGCAGGTGTATGGGACATTTGTACAATCCACATATGAAGATAAGGAAGAAAGAGATGTTTATTTGCTGTCCAAAAAATTCTCTCACGTCACTTTTGGCCCAAGAGAAGATAGAGTCCAAGTCTCTCACGTTCTGGATTCAGATTCGGACTGCACAGACATACCTGACTCAAAACGCACACAAGTTTTTCATACGGACTCCGAATTGGGTGATTCTTTTTTTCTTGGAAACTAGATTTCGTGCACTTTCCAACCCAATTGGAATCACCTTAAAATTCGTCCGGAGTGTTGAGTTGTGGACGAAACAATCTGATGCTGCAGCAGAATCCGAGTCAAACTACAAGTCCAAAGGTGTTACATCACCTCCACTTGGGCCCATTGGCCTTGTACGACCTAGATTTAGTTTTAGGCTGCCTTGGGACGTCCTCCCACCTCCTTGGCCGCCACCCCTTGCTCCTATATAAGTAGATCCATCTAGTAGCTTTTCCTTGGGATTTGTTTAGTTAAAAGTTAGCCATTGCAACTTCGTGTACTTCGTTTGTGTCCAACGACCAGACCAAGACCGCTTACGGATCCCCACCATTATCAATACCTCATATATATTTGCAATATTCAGATTGCTTTATCATATTCTTGCTCGTTCTTCGATTGCTTGCAGGAATAGACCTTCGTGGTCAGGCTGACCGTGCTTCTGGCATCGTCAGTAACCTCAGGAGATTGGTTTAGCGATTGCTAAGGCGCAACGTCGTGCACGTTTGTAGTCGGATCGTCAAAGTCGTCTCCACCAAATCGATAGTTATCATCTCATCGAAAGATCGGGACACCCTCGCCTCTATCAAGTGGTATCAGTTTTCAGGTTGCTCAGTGAGAATTTCCAGTTTTCCTAGATTAGATTTATTTTCTTACCTATTGTCCAAGAAAAAGCCACAAAAAAGAGTTAGATCTATTCATCCTTTGTCTAGGCCAGTCTGAGCCTTTGCAATTTTCTTTTCATTGCTTGCATAGTTGAATTATCGGTTGCATCGTCGTGTCGAGTTGCTGGTCTTAGTGTCTAGTTCGTTTAGAGTTTCGAGTTCTGTTCACATTAGTCACGCCACCGCTGCATCATTATCTCTTCCGCTGTCCACCACTCATCCATCAATTTCCACCACGTGCTATCCACCATTCATTGTCATAATAATAGTTGAGATTGTTTACATCTTCACTTGATCCAATCTGCATCTTATCTAGTTTGTTTTGGAAAGAGGGAGAAAAAAAGAGAGAGAAAAAAACGAGAAAAAAAAGGAGAAAAAAAAAGTCAGAGAAAAAAAAGGAGAGAAAGAAACAAAAGTGTGAGGAAAAAAAGAGAGAAGAAAAAAATTGGATCTATCTAGAATCAATCTCGTACCTGAATTCGGATTGGAATCTGTTTTGCGCACTATTCAGTAAAACAGGTGTATCTTCCTCATACGAAGTCCGTTTTGGCTCCGTGAGTACTCAAATTGAAGATAGCGACGAGCCGCATCTAAATAGTTGCAGAAGCTATTTCAATATTTGACACCTCAAAATCAGCTTCTAAATAGGTCTTTTTGCCCTCCGAAGTTCGTGAACACAACTTGTTCCAATTTTTCAGGCCAGTTTTAGAATTCTTTGACTCCTCATATCAACTCAGAATTGAGTGATTCTTTTTGCATTGGAAAGCTTGAGTTAGTAGCATTCTTTGAAAGAATTTATCAGAAAATTGTCTCAAACTTTTCAAGAGGAAAGTTGGAGAGAGAGTTGTTGTATATCCTGCTTGGCAGTTGTTTTTCATCATTATCTTCACTGCCGTTGTGATCTTCACTTATATCTTGCTGTCAAGAGCTACTTAGTATCCTTCATTGATGCTAGTTGTGCTACGCCGTGACCTCATTAGTGTTCTAGGCTCGCGTCTCTAGTACGGTCTAGCCTAGGACCAGCACAGTACCGTCGTTGAGCGTTTATTCAACATTGCATCTTTGAATTGATTATTGCTAATCTTTTGCTACCATATATAGCCAACCCAGCTCCACATATTTCTACACCGTGTATACGTACGCTCCCCTGGCAATCGCTTTACTCAATATTCGGAGTTACTTGACACCGCTGGTTGCCGATCACCGCCTGCTGCATGGTAAGAACTTGTAAGACATTGATATTTGCTTTACTGTGAGCGTTTTACCACCACATCCTAGTAGTTATAGGAACATCATTTTTGGGTTTTGTTTCTTGTTCTACTAATCATCACAGGATCCAGAGTCAATTCATTGGCTTTGTCGATCGCGGGAGATGTGCCACCACCTTTGTAAATACCACAACCGTCACGAGAGGTGCACAAACATCCAAATGCACATGATCAGGTTAATGTATCTATACCACCATTTAATGGCCGTTTTAAACCTGCTTTATATATTAAATGGGAGTTCGACGTAAAAAATATATTTGCTTCCCATAATTTCGATGAACATAAAAAGGTTAAGGTTGTGGTTGGTTCTTTCACTGGTTATGCTTTGGTTTGGTGGAGTGAATATTGTCGGTTACACCCTGGTTATATACCTACTACTTGGGATGATTTGAAACTTGCCATGCGACATACTTTCGTCCCTGCTTATTATACTCGTGACATGATTAAGAAGTTGCAACACTTAAAACAAGGTAGTGAAACTGTAACAAAATATTATGATGATTTACAAACTACCTTGTTACATTCCTCTTTAGAAGAAAGTGAAGATGATTTTATGGATAGATTTTGGGGAGGATTAAACCGTGATATTCAAGAGATACTAATTCATGAAGAGTGTTATCCTATGGACCATTTGCTTCATCTTGCTTGCAAAGCTGAACAGGAAATAAAACAACGTGTTGGCCATGAGGAGAACAAGCGCACGGTGCACATTCCAAGAGTTGATATGATTGTTCCTTCAACTACTAGGCATACTATGACAACCACATCCGTTGTTATCAGGACTACATCGCCTCCACCATGTGACACATCGGCCTCGAGAGTGGCTACATCATCTGAGTTGATCATAAGAGGTAATGACAAAGGTACTGATCTTCCATCTCTACATGAGAATGATGAATGCCTTGTCAATTTGAATGCACCATCTGATGAGCTACCCACTACTTTGATCACACCACCTATTTTAGAGGACTACGTTGATAATTTGGCTTTGCCATGTGATCAAACAACTGAAATACCAACAATTTTGAGTGCACCCATTGAATTAACTATTGATGCAAAAGAACCAATGTTTAATCATTTTGATATGACCTCTAATCTTGGTGATGATTCTGTGTTGAATGACTTATTGCATGTTTGCTTATTTAAGCATGTTATAGCATGTAAATTTGATGCAAGTAAGGTTTATTCACCAATGTTGGGATGGTTTAATGATGAACATTGTCAATCTTTTGAAATGAGTAAGAGCTTCACTTATATGTGCAAATTGAGTTGCAATATTTTCATGCCTTCTACTTCTTGTGCTAATTTTTTGGCTTTAGATTTTATGAACTATGCAAGTTACTCATCTATTCATGTGTCATATATGCAAAAATCAAGGGAAGTAAAAATGGATGACATATACATATACAACATGTACACCTTGTCTCTTTTGTTAGCCACATTTCAGATTAAGCAACGCCGAGGACGGCTTTATTTTCAAGAAGGGGAGGATGATGAGGACATGACTATCTTGGATATGACCAAAAATATTGCATATATGCATATTTGTCAGGTGATTTCTAGTGCAAACTATTCAATAATCTATTTATGTTATCCAGAACAAAAATACTTCACACACTTTTGTGTTTTGTCTAATTGCAGGTGTATGGGACATTTGTACCATCCACATATGAAGATAAGGAAGAAAGAGATGTTTATTTGCAGTCCAAAAAGTTCTCTCACGTCACTTTTGGCACAAGAGAAGATAGAGTCCAAGTCTCTCACGTTCTGGATTCAGATTCGGACTGCACAGACATACCTAACTCAAAACGCACACAAGTTTTTCATACGGACTCCGAATTGGGTGATTCTTTTTTTGTTGGAAACTAGATTTCGTGCACTTTCCAACCCAATTGGAATCACCTTCAAATTCGTCCGGAGCGTTGAGCTGTGGACGAAACAATCTGATGCTGCAGTAGAATCCGAGTCAAACTACAAGTCCAAAGGTGTTACATCACCTCCACTTGGGCCCATTGGCCTTGTACGACCTAGATTTAGTTTTAGGCTGCCTTGGGACGTCCTCCCACCTCCTTCGCCGCCACCCCTTGCTCCTATATAAGTAGATCCATCTAGTAGCTTTTCCTTGGGATTTGTTTAGTTAAAAGTTAGCCATTGCAACTTCGTGTACTTCGTTTGTGTCCAACGACCAGACCAAGACCGCTTACGGATCCCCACCATTATCAATACCTCATATATATTTGCAATATTCAGATTGCTTTATCATATTCTTGCTCGTTCTTCGATTGCTTACAGGAATAGACCTTCGTGGTCAGGCTGACCGTGCTTCTGGCATCGTCAGTAACCTTAGGAGATTGGTTTAGCGATTGCTAAGGCGCAACGTCGTGCACGTTTGTAGTCGGATCGTCAAAGTCGTCTCCACCAAATCGATAGTTATCATCTCATCGAAAGATCGGGACACCCTCGCCTCTATCAATTCTGGTGCAACAAGACCAAGACCACCAGGACGGCAGGACGGAGGTCATCACCGAGCCCACCACAGCGTCACCACCAGAGGCTTTCCGCAGGCGAAGACAACTTTTGTCAGGTTATACTGTACAACTTGTCCCCTTTCAAATCCCGCCGTTGTGGAATCCCTTCCTGCTCATATTTGGGAAGAGGACCAAGGCCACTATATATAGGGCTTAGCCACCACAATAGTGGGGAGAGATCCATTCGGACCCGAGCACCACACCAGCTCAAGAACACCTCACCTCAAGAACACCTCACCTCCTGAGGCTTGTTCATCCTTTGTACTAGTTCATCCATAGCCCCTCTAGGCAATCCACCACACCACACTGGATTAGGGTATTACACCACAACGGTGGCCCGAACTAGTATAAATGTCTATGTCTCTTTGTCTCTTGAGCTCGACGCGCTAGGCTAGGGGGGATCGCGAGTAGGCAGGCTAGGCAGGTTGAGATCTCCGCATGCAACCCAGAGTTCGAACCTCTCAAGGGTTGCTGGATTCCTAAATCCGACACATGTATTGCGTGAAAGTTGAAAAAGTTTGAGAATACTAAAGTATGAAACAATTGCCTGGCTGAAATCAGGGTAGTGCATGATTTGAATATTTTGTGTGACGAAGATGGAGCATAGCCAAAATATATGATTTTGTAGGGATGAACTTTCTTTGGCCATGTTATTTTGAGAAGACATGATTGTTTTGTTAGTATGGTTGAAGTATTATTATTTTTATGTCAATATTAAACTTTTGTCTTGAATCTTTCGGATCTGAACATTCATGCCACAATAAAGACAATTACATTGATAATTATGTTAGGTAGCATTCCACATCAAAAATTTTGTTTATCATTTACCTACTCGACGACGAGCAGGAATTAAGCTTGGGGATGCCTCATACGTCTCCAACATATCTATAATTTTTAATTGTTCCATGCTATTATAGTATCTGTTTTGGATGTTTAATGGGCTTTAATATGCTCTTTTATATTATTTTTGGAACTAACCTATTAACTGGAAGCCCAGTGCCAGTTTCTATTTTTTTTTGCCTATTTTAGAGTTTTGCAGAAAAGTAATACCGAACGGAGTCCAAACGGAATGAAACCTTGACGATGATCTTTCTTGGACCGAAAGCAAACCAAAAGACTTGGAGTTCAAGACAGAAACGCCACAAGGCATCCATGAGGTAGGAGGGCGCGCATAGGGAGGGTAGGCCTGCCCCCACCCTCGTGGGCCTGTCGTAGCTCCACCAACGTACTTATTTTGCCAATATATACTCTTATACCCTAAAAACATCAGGGGGGCCACGAAACCACTTTTCCACCTCCACAACCTTCTGTACCCGTGAGATCCCATCTTGGGGCCTTTTCCGGCAATTTGCCGGAGGGGGTATCGATCACGGAGGGCTTCTACATCAACACCATTGCCTCTCTGATGAAGCGTGAGTAGTTTACCACAGACCTTCGGGTCCATAGTAATTAGCTAGATGGCTTCTTCTCTCTCTTTGATTGTCAATACAAATTTCTCCTCGATGTTCTTGGAGATCTATTTGATGTAATACTCTTTTGCGGTGTGTTTGCCGAGATCCGATGAATTGTGGATTTATGAACAAGATTATCTATGAATATTATTTGGTTCTTCTCTTAATTCTTATATACATGATTTGATATCTTTGCAAGTCTCTTCGAATTATCGGTTTAGTTTTGCCTACTAGATTGATCTTTCTTGCAATGGGAGAAGTGATTAGCTTTGGGTTCAATCTTGCAATGTTCTTTCCCAGTGACAGTAGGGGCAGCAAGGCACATGTTGTATTATTGACATCGAGGATAAAAATATGGGGTTTATATCAGATTGCTTGAGTATATCCCTGTACATCATGTCATCTTGCTTAATGCGTTACTCCGTTCTTATGAACTTAATACTCTAGATGCATGCTGGATAGTCGTCGATGTGCGGAGTAATAGTAGTACATGCAGAATCATTTCGGTCTACTTGACAAAGACCTGATGCCTATGTTCATGATCATTACCTTAGATATCTTCATAATTATGCGCTTCTCTATCAATTGCTCTGCAGTAATTTGTTCACCCACCATAATACATGTTATCTCGAGAGAAGACACTAGTGAAACCTATGGCCCCCGGGTCTCTTTTTCATTATATTATGTCTCTTTTCCATTATATCGCATATCTTTAAATCTTGTTTACTATTTTGCAATCTTTACTTTCCAATCTATACAACGAAAATACCAAAATATTTACTTTATTATCTCCATCAGATCTCACTTTTGCGAGTGATCATGAAGGGATTGACAACCCCTTTATCGCCTTGGTTGTAAGGTTCTTGATTGTTTGTGCAGGTACTAGGTGACTTGTGTGTCGTCTCCTACTAGATTGATACCTCGGTTCTCAAAACTGAGGGAAATACTTACGCTACTGTCGGATGTTGGGTTCTGGCAAACCCTTAAGGTTCGAACTCTGGGATGCGCGTGAAGATCTTCCCCCTACCACTCCACGTCCAATCACCCCACGAGAATCTAAGCTAAACGATGAACAACATGAGGGACACAAGATTTATACTGGTTCGGGCCATCGTTGTGGTGTAATACCCTACTCTAGTGTGTGGTGTGGTGGATTGCCCCAGAGGATGATGACGAACAGTACAGGAAAGAACTGCGTCGTGAGAGGTGTTCTTGAGCTGGTGCGATGAACTACTTGGTTGAGTTCGATCGCCTCTCGGTCTAATGAGCACTCGATCCCCTCTCCCCTCTATTGTGGTGGCTATCCCTATATATAGAGAGGCCCTGTTCCTCTTCCCAAATATTGAGCGGGAAGGGCGCCAACAACGGCCATTTTGAAGGGGAACATCTAGTACAAGTTATCCTGACTAAAGTTGGTCTTTGGCTGCCAAAGGCACTGGTGATGACGCCGTCTTGGGCTCCACGGTGACCTCCATCCTGCCGCTCTGCTGGTCTTGGTCTCGTTGCACTGAAATGGCAACCTTTGCCTGATGCCTCGGTACTCCACGCCTGTGCTTGCCCCCTTTGCACAAAAGAGGAAACAAGGACATTGCGCAGGCCGACGCCCGCCTGGTCTCAATCGTCACGGCTTGAGCTACGAGCACCTCGCGAGGTAACCTGCCTTGATTTCTCCGCCTCCTTGCGAGCCTGCCTGGCGAGGCCGTTCCTGAGGAAGTCTTGTGTCGTCCGCCCCGCAAGGCTTGGCCCCTCGCGAGGGTCTTGAGTCTTGCGCTGATGAAGATGGGCCGTACTAGGCCACCACTCGAGCCACGCCGCAGGCCACAGGCAGGCAAGTCTGGGGACCCCCGTTCCCAGAACGCCGATAGTAGCCCCCGGGCCCAAGGCGCGTTCGGACTTGGCTTAGCGGAGAAGCGAAGGGGCAAGTGCGGAGCGCCGCGGGCCCCATCAGCCTTCAGCCTTTGGCGCTGCGTGGCGGTTGATTGGACATGGGCGCCATCGCTTCCTCATGCTGCCTCAGCAATTGCTCGACTTGACGAGTTCCTACATGCAGAAATGGGTCATGATTACCTATGACCGTGGAGGCCGGCGGTTGGCCTCCTCCGGTTATAAATGCGGGAGGGCGTAAGCCGCCGCTATACATCTTCCTCCTTGCTTCCTTCTTTCTCCCCATCCCAACTGCTCGCCGTCTTCTATGGCGCCACCGAAGAGGTTCTCGGCCGTGGAGAAGGGAAAGGCTCGTCGGGAAGGGCATGACTCTCCTCTGCCCAAGCGCGGCCGGGGTCGTCAACGGAAGCATCCTGCGTCTCCCGCAGCCGCTCCTCGCGGTCGCGGCTGCGATCTCCCACGCGGCGATGGGCGCCTGGTGGGTGAGGGAAGGCGCGTCGTGGCTGCGCAGCCTCCCAGGCCGCGCTTCCATTCGGCGGAGGTGCTGCCGGAGTTCGTCGTGTGGTCAGTGGACCCGACTGGCGGCTGGCTCCAGCTTCCCCGCTTCTTTGCAGGTGAACTCCCGGCTAGCGCTCCTGGCGACCTCTGGCTTCAAGCGGACGGTTGCTGCAGCAGGGCCTCCTGGGCCTCATTGGAGATCTCCGTCGCCGGGAATGTGGCCCTGACCCGCGGCTGGCAAACGTTTGCCCGCACGCGTGGCCTGAGCCGGCGGTGCACCCTGCATTTCAAGTTCGACGGCGACGCCACCCTCTACGTGAGGGTGTTCGGAGAAGACGATCGCCGCGTTGGGTGCTGCCCCGAAGATGATGACGACGGTCGAGTGCCCAGCCTCGGCGATGGTCGAGATGAGGACGAAGGTGGGCGTGCGGCCGGCGGCGTTCGCAGCTCGACAAGTGATGAGGACATCAATACAATTGTTACACCCACAACCCCTGCTGCTATAAATACTGGACCAATTACTAGAGCTCGCGCACGCCAACTAAATTACCAGGTACTTTCGTTTCTTGGTAATGATTCTAATGTTCATGAGAATATGATGATGCCTAAATTGGATACATTTGTTTTGCTTACAAATGAAAGGCCTAGCTTGGAGAAGGATGAACATTGGATTAAGAGCAAGCATGGAGATGATGGCATGCGCAAGGGGAACAAGAACGGAGTTACAAGTGATGATTTCAGGACTTTGAAGCCACCATAATGGGTGCATGAAGCCTTGGACGAAATATACAAGATGCCACTTCATAAATTTCGTCCCGAGGCTATTATAGGTCCTGCGTCACCTTATTATTGGGCCAGGCCCATGTAATTTCGAAATACATAAGTGTAGGCTATTTTTAGAGTCCGTATGTGTGGGGAAACAAGAGATAGGGTTGATTTCGGACCCCTCCACCAAGGGTCACGAAATTCCCCCCTCTTCCTCCATATATACAGCCCTTAGGGCATCGTTTAGACTTTGGGTTTTGTTTAGATTAAAAGTTCGCCATAGCTGCAACTTCGCGTACTTCGTTTGTGTTCAACGACCAGACAAAGGCGTCACCGAACCCCACCTTGATCAATAAAGCTTTCATCTTATATTCGCAATATCCAGATTGCAATCTCAGTTTCTTGCTTGTTCTTTGTTTGCTCGCAGGAAACAGACCCTCGTGGTCAGGTTGATCGTGCTCTGGCGTGGTCAATAACCTCTCGGAGTTGGTTTAGCGATTGCTAAGGCGCGACGTCCTCGCACGTTCGTAGTCGGATCGTCAAAGTCGACTGCCACCAAAGCGATATCCATCATCTCATCGAAAGACGGGACACCTTTGCCTCTATCAAGTGGTATCAGATTTCCAGGTTGCTCGGTGAGATTTTACAGTTTTTCGTAGTTTAGATCGAGTCTGTTCTTCATACCTACAGTCCACGAAAAAGCCACAAAAAAATTAGGGTTAGTTCATCATATCCGAACCAATCTGAGCCTTTGCATAATCTTTTTAGGGTTTTGCTTTGTTGAATTTGTGGTTGCATCGTCGTGTTTAGTTGCTGGTCTTAGAGTCTAGTCTTTTAGAGTTTCGAGTTCTGGTCATAAGTTGTCACGCCGCCGCCGCACCATCATCATTGCCCCTGCCATCTACCACCGTCGCTTATCCGCCACCGCTTCGAATCGTATCCATATACCACCACCGCTGTCATATACCACCACCGCTGCCATCTACTACCATATATCCACCACCAATCCGATTTCTGGTCATATTAGGTTTGTTTTCGAGATCCATCTAGATTCCGATTCGTGTTTCCTTGCCGGAGTAGGTTTCGGAAACCACCCTCCGTTTAGGCCCAAAATTTTTCGAAAACGCATTTTTCAAAAAAAATTCTGGCTATCCTATTTTTAGGTGTTTCTGAGTGTTTTGAGACAGGTGCCATTATAGGAAGTTTTTTTTGACCCGTTTCTAGTTTTTGGGTCCGGGCAGTCGAAAAAATTTCGTGCCCATCCTGTCAGTTTGACCTAGGAAGAGTTTTGAGACACTCGCCATTATAGTGATTTTTCGCAAAAACAAAGCAGCGCAAAAAAAAGAGAAAAAAAATCAAGAGTGTGCTTTTTCCCTTGTTTACGTGCCGCGCCATGATTTTGTTGGTGTTCTAGGCTCGCGTCTCTAGCACAGTCTAGCCTAGGACCAGCACAGTACCGTCGTTGAGCGTTTATTCAACTTTGCATCTCTGAATTGATTATTGCTGACCCTTTTTTGCTACCATATTATAAGCCTTCCCAGCTCCACATACATCTACGTCGTGCGTTTGACTCTCCCTGGTAATCGCTCTATCCAAGCTTTGAGAGTTTTTGACTACAACGGTTGCCGATCACCGCCTGCTGCTGGGTAAGAACTGGTAAGAATTTGAGATTTGCTTGACGGATTTGTGACACCCACCACCACCTCTTGTTAGTAGTCTGTAGGATCATATTCTTGTGTGTTTCTATTGCTGCTAACCATGCCAGGATCACAAGCCGACGAGACTGACTGGGAGAACACGACGAATAAGGATTTGCATGATAAATTTCAGCAAATGATGAGTGGACAGGTGCAAGATGTGCTAAACAGATTTGAAGAGGCCATGGAGAAGATAGATGGCATGGAGAAGACATTCGAAACAAAGCTCGATAACAAGTTTAATGAATTGCTCGCGCGTCTTCCACCACCACCACCCGCTGCACCTAACGCACCTCTCCAACAACAACAACAACGACTACCTCCACGTCGCGAAATAGATCTCTGCCGAGCGAGCCGTGTTCCTCTTGCGTTTGGCCAAACTGTTGGTGCTGCTGTTGATACTTCTGTGTCTCCTGCTGCTGATGCGGAGGAGGATGATTATGTGGGAGATTACGAGGATGAGGTTGCTCAAAATCAGAACTACGTGCAACCACCTGCACCACAACCACCAGGTCGTCCACATGCAAATAATCACAATGGTAGGGCTTTCCCTCAGGTACGAGATCATGACCATCTTCCTAAACTGAAATTGAATATTCCACCTTTCGAGGGTAGATATGTTCCTGATATATATCTTACTTGGGAGTTAGAAACTGAACAACAATTTACCTGTTTACAATATCCCGAGGAGAGACGGGTTGCCGCTGCTGTTTGTGCTTTCACTAGTTTTGCATGTGTATGGTGGTCTGAACATTGTAGATTATATCCTATTCCAACTACTTGGGCTGCTTTGAAAACTGCTATGCGTACTCGTTGGGTTCCACCATATTATCAACGTGAATTGCTTCAGAAATTACAGCGCTTAAGACAAGGAAAAAATTCTGTAGAAGAATATTATCAGGAATTACAAACTGGCATGATTAGATGTGGTATTGTTGAGGAGAATGAAGCTATGCTTGCACGTTTTCTGGGTGGATTAAATAGAGAGATTCAGACCATTCTAGACTATAAGGAGTATACTAATATCACTCGTTTATTCCATCTTGCTTGTAAAGCTGAACATGAAGTGCAGGATCGACAAGCATTGGCGCGAACTAACTTTTCTGCAGGCCGACCTTCATCATGGACACCGCGTGCATCTTCTACTTCAACTGCACCAGCACCTCAATAAGGTGTCTCCTCCAGTCGTGATACAAGAAAACAGGCACAACCACCATTATCTGCCAAGAGCGCACCTGCTGGGCCTGCACAGAGTTCTGCTTCTTCCATGGCATCAACAGGGCACACAAGTGATATTATTTGTCGTTGTTGTAAGGGAGGAGGTCATTATGCGAGAGAATGCAAATCTCCGCGTGTGATGATTGCTACCGCGGATGGTGGATATGAGTCCGCTAGTGACTATGATGAGGAGACTTTGGCTCTTATTACACGTGAAGAACATGGTGGAGATGATTCTGATCATGAGACGCAATACATGGCTCCTGAAGACGCTGACAGGTATGAATGTTTAGTTGCTCAATGTTTTTTGAGTGTGCAGGTCACACAAGCTGAGCAAAATCAGAGGCACAATTTGTTCCATACCAAGGGAGTTGTGAAAAACGTTCTGTGCGCGTCATCATAGATGGAGGGAGCTGCAACAACTTGGTTAGCATGAAGATGGTGGAGAAGCTTTCTCTCACCACAAGACCACATCCACATCCTTACTACATCCAATGGTTCAACAACAGCGGCAAGGTTAAGGTAACACGTACTGTTCGTGTGCATTTTAGTATCTCTACATATGCTGATTATGTTGATTGTGATGTGGTACCTATGCAAGCATGTTCCTTATTACTTAGTAGACCATGGCAATTTGATAAAAATTCTGTACACCATGGTAGAAACAATCACTATACTCTTGTTCATAAGGATAATATTACTTTGCTTCCTATGACTCCTGATTCCATTTTGAAAGATGATATTAATAGAGCTAATAAAGCAAAACAGGAGACGAATAAGAGTGAAAATCAGATTGTGGCAAAAGAATTTGAACAACAAATGAAGCCTAATAATAAACCATCTAGTGTTTCTTCTAAAATTAAATTGAAAAGTGCATGTTTATTTGCCACCAAATCTGATATTGTTGAGCTAGATGTCAGCAAATTTGTTTGCTATGCTTTTGTGTGCAAAGAGGCATTATTTTCATTCGAGGACGTGCCTTCCTCTTTGCCTCTTGCTGTCACTAACATTTGGAAGGAGTTCGCTAACGTCTTTCCACAAGACGTGCCACCGGGATTACCGCCTATTCGAGGGATTGAGCATCAGATTGACTTAATTCCCGGTGCTTCACTGCCAAACCGTGCACCATACCGTACCAATCCAGAGGAGACGAAGGAGATTATGCGTCAAGTACAAGAGCTTCTCGACAAAGGTTATATACGCGAATCCCTTAGTCCTTGTGCTATTCCTATTATTCTAGTGCCGAAAAAGGATGGTACATCACGTATGTGTGTTGATTGTAGAGGCATTAATAATATTACTATTCGTTATCGTCATCCTATTCCTAGGCTAGATGATATGCTTGATGAATTGAGTGGCTCTACAATATTCTCCAAAGTTGATTTGCGTAGTGGATACCATCAAATTCGTATGAAATTGTGAGATGAATGGAAAACAGCATTCAAAACTAAGTTTGGATTATATGAGTGGTTAGTCATGCCTTTTGGGTTAACTAATGCACCTAGTACTTTCATGAGATTAATGAACGAAGTTTTACGTGCTTTCATTGGACGATTTGTGGTAGTTTACTTTGATGACATATTGATTTATAGCAGATCTTTGGAAGAACATTTGGAACATTTACGTGCTGTTTTTATTGCTCTACGTGATGCACGTTTGTTTGGTAACCTTGGGAAGTGCACCTTTTGCACCGACCGAGTATCTTTTCTTGGCTATGTTGTTACTCCACAGGGAATTGAAGTTGATAAAGCCAAGATTGAAGCTATTGAGAGTTGGCCGCAGCCCAAAACGGTCACACACGTGAGGAGTTTTCTTGGCCTCGCTGGATTCTATAGGCGTTTTGTGAGAGATTTCAGCACCATTGCTGCACCTCTCAATGAGCTTACAAAGAAAGATGATGAGGACATGACTACCTTGGATATGACCAAAAATATTGCATATATGCATATTTGTCAGGTGATTTGTAGTGCAAACTATTCAATAATCTATTTATGTTATCCAGAACAAAAATACTTCACACACTTTTGTGTTTTGTCTAATTGCAGGTGTATGGGACATTTGTACAATCCACATATGAAGATAAGGAAGAAAGAGATGTTTATTTGCTGTCCAAAAAGTTCTCTCACGTCACTTTTGGCCCAAGAGAAGATAGAGTCCAAGTCTCTCACGTTCTGGATTCAGATTCGGACTGCACAGACACACCTGACTCAAAACGCACACAAGTTTTTCATACGGACTCCGAATTGGGTGATTCTTTTTTTGTTGGAAACTAGATTTCGTTCACTTTCCAACCCAATTGGAATCACCTTCAAATTCGTCCGGAGCGTTGAGTTGTGGACGAAACAATCTGATGCTGCAGCAGAATCCGAGTCAAACTACAAGTCCAAAGGTGTTACATCACCTCCACTTGGGCCCATTGGCCTTGTACGACCTAGATTTAGTTTTAGGCTGCCTTGGGACGTCCTCCCACCTCCTTGGCCGCCACCCCTTGCTCCTATATAAGTAGATCCATCTAGTAGCTTTTCCTTGGGATTTGTTTAGTTAAAAGTTAGCCAACGCAACTTCGTGTACTTCGTTTGTGTCCAACGACCAGACCAAGACCGCTTACGGATCCCCACCATTATCAATACCTCATATATATTTGCAATATTCAGATTGTTTTATCATATTCTTGCTCGTTCTTCGATTGCTTGCAGGAATAGACCTTCGTGGTCAGGCTGACCGTGCTTCCGGCATCGTCAGTAACCTCAGGAGATTGGTTTAGCGATTGCTAAGGCGCAACGTCGTGCACGTTTGTAGTCGGATCGTCAAAGTCGTCTCCACCAAATCGATAGTTATCATCTCATCGAAAGATCGGGACACCCTCGCCTCTATCAAAACCCAAAGTCTAAACGATGCCCTAAGGGCTGTATATATGGAGGAAGAGGGGGGAATTTCGTGGCCCTTGGTGGAGGGGTCCGAAATCAACCCTATCTCTTGTTTCCCCACACATACGGACTCTAAAAATAGCCTATACTGATGTATTTCGAAATTACATGGGCCTGGCCCAATAATAAGGTGACGCAGCACCTAAAATAGCCTCGGGACGAAATTTATGAAGTGGCGTCTTGTATATTTCGTCCAAGGCTTCATGCACCCATTATGGTGGCTTCAAAGTCCTGAAATCATCACTTGTAACTCCGTTCTTGTTTCCCTTGCGCATGCCATCATCTCCATGCTTGTTCTTGCTCCAATGTTCATCCTTCTCCAAGCTAGGCCCTTCATTTGTAAGCAAAACAAATGTATCCAATTTAGGCAGCATCATATTCTCATGAACATTAGAATCATTACCAAGAAACGAAAGTACCTGGTAATTTAGTTGGCGTGCACGAGCTCTAGTAATTGGTCCAGTATGTATAGCAGCAGGGGCTGTGGGTGTAACAATTGTATTGATGTCCTCATCATAGACCATGGCAATTTGATAAAAATTCTGTACACCATGGTAGAAACAATCACTATACTCTTGTTCATAAGGATAAAAATATTACTTTGCTTCCTATGACTCCTGATTCCATTTTGAAAGATGATATTAATAGAGCTAATAAAGCAAAACAGGAGACGAATAAGAGTGAAAATCAGATTGTGGCAAAAGAATTTGAGCAACAAATGAAGCCTAATAATAAACCATCTAGTGTTGCTTCTGAAATTAAATTGAAAAGTGCATGTTTATTTGCCACCAAATCTGATATTGATGAGCTAGATTTCAGCAAATCTGTTTGCTATGCTTTTGTGTGCAAAGAGGCATTATTTTCATTCGAGGACGTGCCTTCCTCTTTGCCTCCTGCTGTCACTAACATTTTGCAGGAGTTCGCTGACGTCTTTCCACAAGACGTGCCACCGGGATTACCGCCTATTCGAGGGATTGAGCATCAGATTGACTTAATTCCCGGTGCTTCACTGCCAAACCGTGCACCATACCGTACCAATCCAGAGGAGACGAAGGAGATTATGCGTCAAGTACAAGAGCTTCTCGACAAAGGTTATATACGCGAATCCCTTAGTCCTTGTGTTGTTTCTATTATTCTAGTGCCGAAAAAGGATGGTACATCACGTATGTGTGTTGATTGTAGAGGCATTAATAATATTACTATTCGTTATCGTCATCCTATTCCTAGGCTAGATGATATGCTTGATGAATTGAGTGGCTCTACAATATTCTCCAAAGTTGATTTGCGTAGTGGATACCATCAAATTCGTATGAAATTGGGAGATGAATGGAAAACAGCATTCAAAACTAAGTTTGGATCATATGAGTGGTTAGTCATGCCTTTTGGGTTAACTAAGGCACCTAGTACTTTCATGAGATTAATGAACGAAGTTTTACGTGCTTTCATTGGACGATTTGTGGTAGTTTACTTTGATGACATATTGATTTATAGCAGATCTTTGGAAGAACATTTGGAACATTTACGTGCTGTTTTTATTGCTCTACGTGATGCACGTTTGTTTGGTAACCTTGGGAAGTGCACCTTTTGCACCGACCGAGTATCTTTTCTTGGCTATGTTGTTACTCCACAGGGAATTGAAGTTGATAAAGCCAAGATTGAAGCTATTGAGAGTTGGCCGCAACCCAAAACAGTCACACAAGTGAGGAGTTTTCTTGGCCTCGCTGGATTCTATAGGCGTTTTGTGAGAGATTTCAGCACCATTGCTGCACCTCTCAATGAGCTTACAAAGAAAGATGTGCCTTTTCTTTGGGGTACCGCACAGGAAGAAGCCTTCTCGGTATTGAAAGATAAGTTGACACATGCTCCTTTACTCCAACTTCCTGATTTTAATAAGACTTTTGAGCTTGAATGTGATGCTAGTGGAATTGGATTAGGCGGTGTGTTATTACAAGATGGCAAACCTGTTGCATACTTTTCTGAAAAATTGAGTGGGCCTAGTCTGAATTATTCTACTTATGATAAATAATTATATGCTCTTGTTCAGACTTTAGAAACATGGCAACATTATTTATGGCCCAAAGAATTTGTTATACATTCTGATCATGAATCTTTGAAACATATTAAAAGTCAAGCTAAACTGAATCGTACACATGCTAAATGGGTTGAATTCATCGAGACTTTTCCTTATGTCATTAAACACAAGAAGGGAAAAGAAAATGTTATTGCTGATGCATTGTCTCGCCACTATACTATGCTTTCACAACTTGACTTCAAAATATTTGGTTTGGAGACCATCAAAGATCAATATGTGCATGATGTTGATTTTAAAGATGTAATGCAGAATTGTAAAGAAGGAAGAATGTGGAACAAGTTCGTCGTTAACGATGGATTTGTGTTTCGTGCTAAGAAGCTATGCAATCCAGCTAGCTCCGTTCGTCTTTTGTTGTTGCAGGAGGCGCATGGAGGAGGATTAATGGGACACTTTGGCGTGAAGAAGACGGAGGACGTACTTGCTACACATTTCTTTTGGCCAAAGATGAGACGGGATGTTGAGCGTTTTATTGCTCGCCGCACTACATGTCAAAAAGCTAAGTCACGACTCAATCCTCATGGTTTATATATGCCTTTGCTTGTACCTAGTGTTCCTTGGGAGGATATATCTATGGACTTTGTTTTAGGTTTACCTCGAACAAAGAAGGGGAGGGATAGCATATTTGTTGTCGTGGATAGATTCTCGAAAATGGCACACTTTATACCATGTCATAAAAGCGATGATGCTGTTAATGTTGCTGATTTGTTCTTTCGTGAAATTATTCGCTTGCATGGTGTGCCAAATACTATTGTTTCAGATCGTGATACTAAATTTCTTAGCCACTTTTGGAGATGTTTATGGGCTAAGTTGGGGACTAAACTGCTTTTTAGTACTACTTGTCACCCCCAAACTGATGGACAAACTGAAGTAGTCAATAAAACGTTGTCTACTATGCTTAGGGTTGTTTTGAAGAATAATAAGAAAATGTGGGAGGAATGCTTGCCTCATATTGAATTTGCTTATAATCGTTCATTGCATTCTACTACTAAGATGTGCCCTTTTGAAGTTGTGTATGGTTTCCTACCTCGTGCACCTATTGATTTGTTGCCTCTTCCATCTTCGGAGAAGGTTAATTTTGATGCTAAACAACATGCTGAATTGATTTTAAAAATGCATGAGTTAACTAAGGAAAACATTGAGCGTATGAATGCTAAATATAAACTTGCTGGAGATAAGGGTAGAAAACATGTTGTGTTTGCACCTGGAGATCTTGTTTGGTTACATTTGCGTAAGGATAGATTTCCGGATTTGCGCAAATCAAAGTTAATGCCACGTGCTGATGGTCCCTTTAAGGTGTTAGAGAAAATAAATGATAATGCATATAAACTTGAGCTGCCTACAGATTTTGGGGTTAGTCCCACTTTTAACATTGCAGATTTGAAGCCTTATTTGGGTGAGGAAGATGAACTTCCGTCGAGGACGACTTTATTTCAAGAAGGGGAGGATGATGAGGACATCAATACAATTGTTACACCCACAGCCCCTGCTGCTATAAATACTGGACCAATTACTAGAGCTCGCGCACGCCAACTAAATTACCAGGTACTTTCGTTTCTTGGTAATGATTCTAATGTTCATGAGAATATGATGCTGCCTAAATTGGATACATTTGTTTTGCTTACAAATGAAGGGCCTAGCTTGGAGAAGGATGAACATTGGATTAAGAACAAGCATGGAGATGATGGCATGCGCAAGGGGAACAAGAACGGAGTTACAAGTGATGATTTCAGGACTTTGAAGCCACCATAATGGGTGCATGAAGCCTTGGACGAAATATACAAGATGCCACTTCATAAATTTCGTCCCGAGGGTATTATAGGTGCTGCGTCACCTTATTATTGGGTCAGGCCCATGTAATTTCGAAATACATAAGTGTAGGCTATTTTTAGAGTCCGTATATGTGGGGAAACAAGAGATAGGGTTGATTTCGGACCCCTCCACCAAGGGTCACGAAATTCCCCCCTCTTCCTCCATATATACAGCCCTTAGGGCATCGTTTAGACTTTGGGTTTTGTTTAGATTAAAAGTTCGCCATAGCTGCAACTTCGCGTACTTCGTTTGTGTTCAACGACCAGACAAAGGCGTCACAGAACCCCACCTTGATCAATAAAGCTTTCATCTTATATTCGCAATATCCAGATTGCAATCTCAGTTTCTTGCTTGTTCTTCGTTTGCTCGCAGGAAACAGACCCTCATGGTCAGGTTGATCGTGCTCCGGCGTGGTCAATAACCTCTCGGAGTTGGTTTAGCGATTGCTAAGGCGCGACGTCCTCGCACGTTCGTAGTCGGATCGTCAAAGTCGACTGCCACCAAAGCGATATCCATCATCTCATCGAAAGACGGGACACCTTTGCCTCTATCAACAAGCCTCGGCGGCTCTCCTTCAGACGGTAACTCCTCCAGCGGTGGCCGTGACCAACCACCGCGCTGTCGCGCTCGCCTCGAGGGAGGTAGCAGGTCAACCCGTCATCGCGCCTCGGTGAAGCATGAGGAGGTGTCCGACTGAGCTCCGGAGGCAGTACGGGCCCTCGCCGTGAGCCGGTGCCGGGCGCGCCGAGTCTATTTTGTTTTTCCTCCCTGATGAGGACATGGCTACCATAGTTACACCCATATCCCCTGCTGTTTTACCTCTTGGAACAGTTGCTAGAGCTCAGATACGCCAACTAGATTATTAGGTACTCTTGTTTCTTGGTAATGTTTCTAGTGTTCATGAGAATATGATGCTGCCTAACTTAGATACATTTGTGTTGCTTGCAATTGAAGGGCCTAGCATGGATAAGAAGGTTGAGCATTGGAGCATGGTCAAGCACGGAGATGAAGGTGAGTGCGAAGAGAACAAGAACGGAGGTTCAAGTGGAGATTTTCGGACTTTGAAGCCACCATGATGACATACAAGAAGATGGACGAAATATACAAGATGGCCTTTCATAAATTTCGTCCATAGCTTATTATTGGTGTTGCGCCACCTTATTTTGGGCCAGGCCCATGTGATAGAGGCGGGGTGTCCCGATCTTTCGATGAGATGATAACTATCTGATAGAGGCGAGGGTGTCCCGACCTTTCGATGAGATGATAACTATCGATTTGGTGGAGACGACTTTGACGATCCGACTACAAACGTGCACGACGTTGCGCCTTAGCAATCGCTAAACCAATCTCCTGAGGTTACTGACGATGCTGGAAGCACGGTCAGCCTGACCACGAAGGTCTATTCCTGCAAGCAATCGAAGAACGAGCAAGAATATGATAAAGCAATCTGAATATTGCAAATATATATGAGGTATTGATAATGGTGGGGATCCGTAAGCGGTCTTGGTCTGGTCGTTGGACACAAACGAAGTACACGAAGTTGCAATGGCTAACTTTTAACTAAACAAATCCCAAGGAAAAGCTACTAGATGGATCTACTTATATAAGAGCAAGGGGTGGCGGCCAAGGAGGTGGGAGGACGTCCCAAGGCATCCTAAAACTAAATCTAGGTCGTACAAGGCCAATGGGCCCAAGTGGAGGTGATGTAACACCTTTGGACTTGTAGTTTGACTCGGATTCTGCTGCAGCATCAGATTGTTTCGTCCACAACTCAACGCTCCGGACGAATTTGAAGGTGATTCCAATTGGGTTGGAAAGTGCACGAAATCTAGTTTCCAACAAAAAAAGAATCACCCAATTCGGAGTCCGTATGAAAAACTTGTGTGCGTTTTGAGTCAGGTGTGTTTGTGCAGTCCGAATCTGAATCCAGAACGTGAGAGACTTGGACTCTATCTTCTCTTGGGCCAAAAGTGACGTGAGAGAACTTTTTGGACAGCAAATAAACATCTCTTTCTTCCTTATCTTCATATGTGGATTCTACAAATGTCCCATACACCTGCAATTAGACAAAACACAAAAGTGTGTGAAGTATTTTTGTTCTGGATAACATAAATAGATTATTGAATAGTTTACACTAGAAATCACCTGACAAATATGCATATATGCAATATTTTTGGTCATATCCAAGGTAGTCATGTCCTCATCATCCTCCCCTTCTTGAAAATAAAGCCGTCCTCGGCGTTGCTTAATCTGAAATGTGGCTAACAAAAGAGACAAGGTGTACATGTTGTATATGTATATGTCATCCATTTTTACTTCCCTTGATTTTTGCATATATGACACATGAATAGATGAGTAACTTGCATAGTTCATAAAATCTAAAGCCAAAAAATTAGCACAAGAAGTTGAAGGCATGAAAATATTGCAACTCAGTTTGCACATATAAGTGAAGCTCTTATTTATTTCAAAAGATTGACAATGTTCATCATTAAACCATCCCAATATTGGTGAATAAACCTTACTTGCATCAAATTTAGATGCTACAACATGCTTAAATAAGCAAACATGCAATAAGTCATTCAACACAGAATCATCACCAAGATTAGAGGTCATATCAAAATGATTAAGCATTGGTTCTTTTACATCAATAGTTAATTCAATGGGTGCACTCAAAATTGTTGGTATTTCAGTTGTTTGATCACATGGCAAAGTCAAATTATCAACGTAGTCCTCTAAAATAGGTGGTGTGATCAAAGTAGTGGGTAGCTCATCAGATGGTGCATTCAAATTGACAAGGCATTCATCATTCTCATGTAGAGATGGAAGATCAGTACCTTTGCCATTACCTCTTATGATCAACTCAGATGATGTAGCCACTCTCGGGGGCGATGTGTCACATGGTGGAGGTGATGTAGTCCTGACAACAATGGATGTGGTTGTCATAGTATGCCTAGTAGTTGAAGGAACAATCATATCAACTCTTGGAATGTGCACCGTGCGCTTGTTCTCCTCGTGGCCAACACGTCGTTTTATTTCCTGTTTAGCTTTGCAAGCAAGACGAAACAAATGGTCCATAGGATAACACAATTCATGAATTAGTATCTCTTGAATATCACGGTTTAATCCTCCCCAAAATCTATCCATAAAATCATCTTCACTTTCTTCTAAAGAGGAATGCAACAAGGTAGTTTGTAAATCATCATAATATTTTGTTACAGTTTCACTACCTTGTTTTAAGTGTTGCAACTTCTTAATCATGTCACGAGTATAATAAGCAGGGACGAAAGTATGTCGCATGGCAAGTTTCAAATCATCCCAAGTAGTAGGTATATAATCAGGGTGTAACCGACAATATTCACTCCACCAAACCAAAGCATAACCAGTGAAAGAACCAACCGCAACCTTAACCTTTTTATGTTCATCGAAATTATGGGAAGCAAATATATTTTTTATGTCAAACTCCCATTCAATATATAAAGCAGGTTTAAAATGGCCATTAAATGGTGGTATAGATACATTAACCTGATCATGTGCATTTGGATGTTTGTGCACCTCTCGTGACGGTTGTGGTATTTGCAAAGGTGGTGGCACGTCTCCCGCGATCGACAAAGCCCATGAATTGACTCTGGATCCTGTCATGATTAGTAGAACAAGAAACAAAACCCAAAAATAATGTTCCTATAACTACTAGGATGTGGTGGTAAAACGCTCACAGTAAAGCAAATATCAATGTCTTACAAGTTCTTACCATGCAGCAGGCGGTGATCGGCAACCAGCGGTGTCAAGTAACTCCGAATATTGAGTAAAGCGATTGCCAGGGGAGCGTACGTATACACGGTGTAGAAATATGTGGAGCTGGGTTGGTTATATATGGTAGCAAAAGATTAGCAATAATCAATTCAAAGATGCAATGTTGAATAAACGCTCAACGACGGTACTGTGCTGGTCCTAGGCTAGACCGGACTAGAGACGCGAGCCTAGAACACTAATGAGGTCACGGCGTAGCACAACTAGCATCAATGAAGGATACTAAGTAGCTCTTGACAGCAAGATATAAGTGAAGATCACAACGGCAGTGAAGATAATGATGAAAAACAACTGCCAAGCAGGATATACAACAACTCTCTCTCCAACTTTCCTCTTGAAAAGTTTGAGACAATTTTCTGATAAATTCTATCAAAGAATGCTACTAACTCAAGCTTTCCAATGCAAAAAGAATCACTCAATTCCGAGTTGATATGAGGAGTCAAAGAATTCTAAAACTGGCCTGAAAAATTGGAACAAGCTGTGTTCACGAACTTCGGAGGGCAAAAAAACCTATTTAGAAGCCGATTTTGAGGTGTCAAATATTGAACTAGTTTCTGCAACTATTTAGATGCGGCTCGTCGCTAGCTTCAATTTGAGTACTCACGGAGCCAAAACAGACTTCGTATGAGGAAGATACACCTGTTTTACTGAACAGTGCGCAAAACAGATTTCAATCCGAATTTAGGTACGAGATTGATTCTAGATAGATCCAAATTTTTTTTCTTCTCTCTTTTTTTTCTCACGTTTTTTTCTTCTCTCTCTTTTTCTTTTTTTCTTTCCTTTTTTTCTCTTTTTTTTCTCTTTTTTTTTCTCCCTCTTTCCAAGACAAACTAGATAAGATGCAGATTGGATCAGGCAAAGATGTGAATGACCTCAACTATGATTATGACAATGAACAGTACGTAGCACGTGGTGGAAATTAATATATGGGATGGTGGACAGCGGAAGGGATAATGATGTAGCGGCGGCGTGACTAATGTGAACAGAACTCGAAACTCTAAAGGAACTAGACACAAAGACCAGCAACTGACACGACGATGCAACCGATAATTCAACTATGCAAGCAATGAATAGAAAATTGCAAAGGCTCAGACTGGCTTGGATAAAGGATGAATAGATCTAACTTTTTTTGTGGCTTTTTCATGGACTGTAGGTATGAATGACAGATGCGATCTAAACTATGAAAAACTGTAAAATCTCACCGAGCAACCTGAAAACTGATACCACTTGATAGAGGCGAGGGTATCCCGATCTTTCGATGAGATGATAACTATCGATTTGGTGGAGACGACTTTGACGATCCGACTACAAACGTGCACGACATTGCGCCTTAGCAATCGCTAAACCAATCTCCTGAGGTTACTGACGATGCCGGAAGCACGGTCAGCCTGACCACGAAGGTCTATTCCTGCAAGCAATCGAAGAACGAGCAAGAATATGATAAAGCAATCTGAATATTGCAAATATATATGAGGTATTGATAATGGTGGGGATCCGTAAGCGGTCTTGGTCTGGTCGTTGGACACAAACGAAGTACACGAAGTTGCAATGGCTAACTTTTAACTAAACAAATCCCAAGGAAAAGCTACTAGATGGATCTACTTATATAAGAGCAAGGGGTGGCGGCCAAGGAGGTGGGAGGACGTCCCAAGGCATCCTAAAACTAAATCTAGGTCGTACAAGGCCAATGGGCCCAAGTGAAGGTGATGTAACACCTTTGGACTTGTAGTTTGACTCGGATTCTGCTGCAGCATCAGATTGTTTCGTCCAAAACTCAACGCTCCGGACGAATTTGAAGGTGATTCCAATTGGGTTGGAAAGTGCACGAAATCTAGTTTCCAACAAAAAAAGAAGCACCCAATTCGGAGTCCGTATGAAAAACTTGTGTGCGTTTTGAGTCAGGTGTGTCTGTGCAGTCCGAATCTGAATCCAGAACGTGAGAGACTTGGACTCTATCTTCTCTTGGGCCAAAAGTGACGTGAGAGAACTTTTTGGATAGCAAATAAACATCTCTTTCTTCCTTATCTTCATATGTGGATTCTACAAATGTCCCATACACCTGCAATTAGACAAAACACAAAAGTGTGTGAAGTATTTTTGTTCTGGATAACATAAATAGATTATTGAATAGTTTACACTAGAAATCACCTGACAAATATGCATACATGCAATATTTTTGGTCATATCCAAGGTAGTCATGTCCTCATCACTATCGATTTGGTGCATACGACTTTGACGATCCGACTAACGTGCAACGACGTTGTGCCTTAGCAATCGCTAAACCAACTCCGAGAGGTTATTGACCACGCCGGAGCACGATCAACCTGGCCACGAAGGTCTATTCCTGCAAGCAATCGAAGAACAAGCAAGAATATGATAAAAGCAATCTGAATATCGCGAATATGTATGAAGTATTGATAATGGTGGGGATCCGAAAAGTGGTCTTGGTCTGGTCGTTGGACACAAACGAAGCACATGAAGTTGCAATGGCTAACTTTTAACTAAACAAATCCCAAAGTCTAAACGATGCCCTAAGGGCTGTATATATGGAGGAAGAGGGGGGAATTTCGTGGCCCTTGGTGGAGGGGTCCAAAATCAACCCTATCTCTTGTTTCCCCACACATACGGACTCTAAAAATAGCCTATACTTATGTATTTCGAAATTACATGGGCCTGGCCCAATAATAAGGTGACGCAGCACCTAAAATAGCCTCGGGACGAAATTTATGAAGTGGCATCTTGTATATTTCGTCCAAGGCTTCATGCACCCATTATGGTGGCTTCAAAGTCCTGAAATCATCACTTGTAACTCCGTTCTTGTTCCCCTTGCGCATGCCATCATCTCCATGCTTGTTCTTGCTCCAATGTTCATCCTTCTCCAAGCTAGGCCCTTCATTTGTAAGCAAAACAAATGTATCCAATTTAGGCAGCATCATATTCTCATGAACATTAGAATCATTACCAAGAAACGAAAGTACCTGGTAATTTAGTTGGCGTGCACGAGCTCTAGTAATTGGTCCAGTATGTATAGCAGCAGGGGCTGTGGGTGTAACAATTGTATTGATGTCCTCATCATCCTCCCTTTCTTGAAATGAAGTCGTCCTCGACGGAAGTTCATCTTCCTCACCCAAATAAAGGCTTCAAATCTGCAATGTTAAAAGTGGGACTAACCCCAAAATCTGCAGGCAGCTCAAGTTTATATGCATTATCATTTATTTTCTCTAGCACCTTAAAGGGACCATCAGCACGTGGCATTAGCTTTGATTTGCGCAAATCAGGAAATCTATCCTTACGCAAATGTAACCAAACAAGATCTCCAGGTGCAAACACAACATGTTTTCTACCCTTATCTCCAGCAAGTTTATATTTAGCATTCATACGCTCAATGTTTTCCTTAGTTAAGTCATGCATTTTTAAAATCAATTCAGCACGTTGTTTAGCATCAAAATTAACCTTCTCCGAAGATGGAAGAGGCAACAAATCAATAGGTGCACGAGGTAGGAAACCATACACAACTTCAAAAGGGCACATCTTAGTAGTAGAATGCAATGAACGATTATAAGCAAATTCAATATGAGGCAAGCATTCCTCCCACATTTTCTTATTATTCTTCAAAACAGCCCTAAGCATAGTAGACAACGTTCTATTGACTACTTCAGTTTGTCCATCAGTTTGGGGGTGACAAGTAGTACTAAAAGCAGTTTAGTCCCCAACTTAGCCCATAAACATCTCCAAAAGTGGCTAAGAAATTTAGTATCACGATCTGAAACAATAGTATTTGGCACACCATGCAAGCGAATAATTTCACGAAAGAACAAATCAGCAACATTAACAGCATCATCGCTTTTATGACATGGTATAAAGTGTGCCATTTTCGAGAATCTATCCACGACAACAAATATGCTATCCCTCCCCTTCTTTGTTCGAGGTAAACCTAAAACAAAGTCCATAGATATATCCTCCCAAGGAACACTAGGTACAGGCAAAGGAATATATAAACCATGAGGATTGAGTCGTGACTTAGCTTTTTGACATGTAGTGCATCGAGCAATAAAACGCTCAACATCCCGTCTCATCTTTGGCCAAAAAAAATGTGTAGCAAGTACGTCCTCCGTCTTCTTCACGCCAAAGTGTCCCATTAATCCTCCTCCATGCGCCTCCTGCAACAACAAAAGACGAACGGAGCTAGCTGGAATGCATAGCTTGTTAGCACGAAACACAAATCCATCGTTAACGACAAACTTGTTCCACATTCTTCCTTCTTTACAATTCTGCATTACATCTTTAAAATCAGCATCATGCACATATTGATCTTTGATGGTCTCCAAACCAAATATTTTGAAGTCAAGTTGTGAAAGCATAGTATAGCGACGAGACAATGCATCAGCAATAACATTTTCTTTTCCCTTCTTGTGTTTAATGACATAAGGAAAAGTCTCAATGAATTCAACCCATTTAGCATGTCTACGATTCAGTTTAGCTTGACTTTTAATATGTTTCAAAGATTCATGATCAGAATGTATAACAAATTCTTTGGGCCATAAATAATGTTGCCATGTTTCTAAAGTCCGAACAAGAGCATATAATTCTTTATCATAAGTAGAATAATTCAGACTAGGCCCACTCAATTTTTCAGAAAAGTATGCAACAGGTTTGCCATCTTGTAATAACACACCTCCTGATGAGGATATCAATACAATTGTTACACCCACAGCCCCTGCTGCTATATATACTGGACCAATTACTAGAGCTCGTGCACGCCAACTAAATTACCAGGTACTTTCGTTTCTTGGTAATGATTCTAATGTTCATGAGAATATGATGCTGCCTAAATTGGATACATTTGTTTTGCTTACAAATGAAGGGTCTAGCTTGGAGAAGGATGAACATTGGAGCAAGAACAAGCATGGAGATGATGGCATGCGCAAGGGGAACAAGAACGGAGTTACAAGTGATGATTTCAGGACTTTGAAGCCACCATAATGGGTGCATGAAGCCTTGGACGAAATATACAAGATGCCACTTCATAAATTTCGTCCCGAGGCTATTTTAGGTGCCGCGTCACCTTATTATTGGGCCAGGCCCATGTAATTTAGAAATACATAAGTATAGGCTATTTTTAGAGTCCGTATGTGTGGGGAAACAAGAGATAGGGTTGATTTCGGACCCCTCCACCAAGGGCCACGAAATTCCCCCCTCTTCCTCCATATATACAGCCCTTAGGGCATCGTTTAGACTTTGGGTTTTGTTTAGATTAAAAGTTCGCCATAGCTGCAACTTCGCGTACTTCGTTTGTGTTCAACGACCAGACAAAGGCGTCACAGAACCCCACCCTGATCAATAAAGCTTTCATCTTATATTCGCAATATCCAGATTGCAATCTTAGTTTCTTGCTTGTTCTTCGTTTGCTCGCAGGAAACAGACCCTCGTGGTCAGGTTGATCGTGCTCCGGCGTGGTCAATAACCTCTCGGAGTTGGTTTAGCGATTGCTAAGGCGCGACGTCCTCGCACGTTCGTAGTCGGATCGTCAAAGTCGACTTCCACCAAAGCGATATCCATCATCTCATCGAAAGATCGGGACCCTCGCCTCTATCAAGTGGTATCAGATTTCCAGGTTGCTCGGTGAGATTTTACTGTATTTCGTAGTTTAGATCGAGTCTGTTCTTCATACCTACAGTCCACGAAAAAGCCACACAAAAAAAAATTAGGGTTAGTTCATCATATCCGAACCAATCTGAGCCTTTGCATAATCTTTTTAGGGTTTTGCTTTGTTGAATTTGCGGTTGCATCGTCGGTCTAGTTGCTGGTCTTAGAGTCTAGTCTTTTAGAGTTTCGAGTTCTGGTCATAAGTTGTCACGCCGCCGCCGCACCATCATCATCGCCCCTGCCATCTACCACCACCGCTCCGAATTCGTATCCATATACCACCACCAATCCGTGCCCATATACCACCACCGATCCATATCCATATACTACCACCGCTACCACCACCGCTGCCATATACCACCACCATATATCCACCACCAATCCGAGTTCCTTGCTTATTAGGGTTGTTTTCGAGATCCATCTAGATTCCGATTCATGTTTCCTTGCCGGAGTAGGTTTCGAAAAAAAAAGAGTCGGGTAGCCACGCTCCGTTTAGGCCCAAAATTTTTCGAAAACGCATTTTTCGAAAAAAATTCTGGCTATCCTATTTTTAGGTGTTTCTGAGTGTTTTGAGACAGGTGCCATTATAGGAAGTTTTTTTTGACCCGTTTCCAGTTTTTGGGTCCGGGCAGTCGAAAAAAAGAAAAATTCGAACAAAAAAAAATTTCGTGCCCATCCTGTCAGTTTGACCTAGGAAGAGTTTTGAGACACTCGCCATTATAGTGATTTTTCGCAAAAAAAAAGCAGCGCAAAAAAAAAGCAGCGCAAAAAAAAAGCAGCGCAAAAAAAAAGGCAGCGCAAAAAAAAAAAAAGAGCGAAAAAAAATTCAGAGTGTGCTTTTCCCTTGTTTACGTGCCGCGCCGTGATTTTGTTGGTGTTCTAGGCTCGCGTCTCTAGCACAGTCGAGCCTAGGACCAGCACAGTACCGTCGTTGAGCGTTTATTCAACTTTGCATCTCTGAATTGATTATTGCTGACCCTTTTTGCTACCATACTATAAGCCTTCCCAGCTCCACATACATCTACGTCGTGTGTTTGACTCTCCCTGGTAATCGCTCTATCCAAGCTTTGAGAGTTTTTGACTACAACGGTTGCCGATCACCTCCTGCTGCTAGGTAAGAACTGGTAAGAATTTGAGATTTGCTTGACGGATTTGTGATACACCACCACCACTTCTTAGTAGTCTGTAGGATCATATTCTTGTGTGTTTCTATTGCTGCTAACCATGCCAGGATCACAAGCCGACGAGATTGACTGGGAGAATTTATCGAACAAGGAGCTTCATGATAAGTTTCAGCAAATGATGACTGAACAGGTGCAAGATGTGCTGAACAATTTTGAAGAGGCCATGGACAAAATCACTGGCCTTGAGAAGACGTTCGAAACAAAGCTCGATAACAAGTTTAATGAATTGCTCGCGCGTCTTCCACCACCACCACCCGCTGCACCTAACGCACCTCTCCAACAACAACAACAACGACTACCTCCACGTCGCGAAGCAGACCTCCGCCGAGCAAGCCGTGTTCCTCTTGCGTTTGGCCAAACTGTTGGTGCTGCTGTTGATACTTCTATGGCTCCTGCTGCTGATGCGGAGGAGGATGATTATGTGGGAGATTATGAGGATGAGGTTGATCAAAATCAACACTACATGCAGCCATCTGTACCACCACCAGCAGGTCGACCTCAGGTATATATTCGTAATGGTAGGCCTGCACCACCACCTCAGGTACGAGATGATGTCCATATTCCTAAACTGAAATTGAATATTCCACCATTTGAGGGTAGATATGTTCCTGATATATATCTTACTTGGGAGTTAGAAACTGAACAACGATTTACATGTTTACAATATCCTGAGGAGAGACGAGTTGCTGCTGCCGTTTGTGCTTTCACTAGTTTTGCATGTGTATGGTGGTCTAAACATTGTAGATTATATCCTATTCCAACTACTTGGGCTGCTTTGAAAACTGCTATGCGTACGCGTTGGGTTCCACCATATTATCAACGTAAATTGCTTCAAAAATTGCAGCGTTTAAGACAAGGAAAAAATTCTGTAGAAGAATATTATCAGGAATTACAAACTGGCATGATTAGATGTGGTATTGTTGAGGAGAATGAAGCTATGCTTGCACGTTTTCTGGGTGGATTAAATAGAGAGATTCAGACCATTCTAGACTATAAGGAGTATACTAATATCACTCGTTTATTCCATCTTGCTTGTAAAGCTGAACGTGAAGTGCAGGATCGACAAGCATTGGGGCGAACTAACTTTTCTGCAGGCCGACCTTCATCATGGACACCACGTGCATCTTCTACTTCAACTGCACCAGCACCTCCATCCGGTGCCACCTCCAGCCGTGATACAAGAAAACAGGCACAACCACCATTATCTGCCAAGAGCGCACCTGCGGGGCCTGCACAGCGTTCTTCTTCTTCCATGGCATCAACAGGGCACACAAGTGATATTATTTGTCGTCGTTGTAAGGGAGGAGGTCATTATGCGAGAGAATGCAAATCTCCGCGTGTGATGATTGCTACCGCGGATGGTGGATATGAGTCTGCAAGTGACTATGATGACGAGACTTTGGCTCTTATTACACGTGAAGAACATGGTGGAGATGATTCTGATCATGAGACGCAATACATGGCTCCTGAAGACGCTGACAGGTATGAATGTTTAGTTGCTCAACGTGTTTTGAGTGTGCAGGTCACACAAGCTGAGCAAAATCAGAGGCACAATTTGTTCCATACCAAGGGAGTTGTGAAGGAACGTTCTGTGCGCGTCATCATAGACGGAGGGAGCTGCAACAACTTGGCTAGCATGGAGATGGTGGAGAAGCTTTCTCTCACCACAAGACCACATCCACATCCTTACTACATCCAATGGTTCAACAATAGCGGCAAGGTTAAGGTAACACGTACTGTTCGTGTGCATTTTAGTATCTCTACATATGCTGATTATGTTGATTGTGATGTGGTACCTATGCAAGCATGTTCCTTATTACTTGGCAGACCATGGCAATTTGATAAAAATTCTGTACACCATGGTAGAAACAATCACTATACTCTTGTTCATAAGGATAAAAATATTACTTTGCTTCCTATGACTCCTGATTCCATTTTGAAAGATGATATTAATAGAGCTAATAAAGCACAACAGGAGAAGAATAAGAGTGAAAATCAGATTGTGGCAAAAGAATTTGAGCAACAAATGAAGCCTAATAATAAACCATCTAGTGTTGCTTCTGAAATTAAATTGAAAAGTGCATGTTTATTTGCCACCAAATCTGATATTGATGAGCTAGATTTCAGCAAATCTGTTTGCTATGCTTTTGTGTGCAAAGAGGCATTATTTTCATTCGAGGACGTGCCTTCCTCTTTGCCTCCTGCTGTCACTAACATTTTGCAGGAGTTCGCTGACGTTTTTCCACAAGACGTGCCACCGGGATTACCGCCTATTCGAGGGATTGAGCATCAGATTGACTTAATTCCCGGTGCTTCACTGCCAAACCGTGCACCATACCGTACCAATCCAGACGAGACGAAGGAGATCATGCGTCAAGTACAAGAGCTTCTCGACAAAGGTTATATACGCGAATCCCTTAGTCCTTGTGCTGTTCCTATTATTCTAGTGCCGAAAAAGGATGGTACATCACGTATGTGTGTTGATTGTAGAGGCATTAATAATATTACTATTCGTTATCGTCATCCTATTCCTAGGCTAGATGATATGCTTGATGAATTGAGTGGCTCTACAATATTCTCCAAAGTTGATTTGCGTAGTGGCTACCATCAAATTCGTATGAAATTGGGAGATGAATGGAAAACAGCATTTAAAACTAAGTTTGGATTATATGAGTGGTTAGTCATGCCTTTTGGGTTAACTAATGCACCTAGTACTTTCATGAGATTAATGAACGAAGTCTTACGTGCTTTCATTGGACGATTTGTGGTAGTTTACTTTGATGACATATTGATTTATAGCAGATCTTTGGAGGAACATTTGGAACATTTACGTGCTGTTTTTATTGCTCTACGTGATGCACGTTTGTTTGGTAACCTTGGGAAGTGCACCTTTTGCACCGACCGAGTATCTTTTCTTGGCTATGTTGTTACTCCACAGGGAATTGAAGTTGATAAAGCCAAGATTGAAGCTATTGAGAGTTGGCCGCAGCCCAAAACGGTCACACAAGTGAGGAGTTTTCTTGGCCTCGCTGGATTCTATAGGCGTTTTGTGAGAGATTTCAGCACCATTGCTGCACCTCTCAATGAGCTTACAAAGAAAGATGTGCCTTTTCTTTGGGGTACCGCACAGGAAGAAGCCTTCACGGTATTGAAAGATAAGTTGACACATGCTCCTTTACTCCAACTTCCTGATTTTAATAAGACTTTTGAGCTTGAATGTGATGCTAGTGGAATTGGATTAGGAGGTGTGTTATTACAAGATGGCAAACCTGTTGCTTACTTTTCTGAAAAATTGAGTGGGCCTAGTCTGAATTATTCTACTTATGATAAAGAATTATATGCTCTTGTTCGGACTTTAGAAACATGGCAACATTTTTTATGGCCCAAAGAATTTGTTATACATTCTGATCATGAATCTTTGAAACATATTAAAAGTCAAGCTAAACTGAATCGTAGACATGCCAAATGGGTGGAATTCATTGAGACTTTCCCTTATGTCATTAAACACAAGAAGGGAAAAGAAAATGTTATTGCTGATGCATTGTCTCGTCGCTATACTATGCTTTCACAACTTGACTTTAAAATATTTGGTTTGGAGACCATCAAAGATCAATATGTGCATGATGCTGATTTTAAAGATGTAATGCAGAATTGTAAAGAAGGAAGAATGTGGAACAAGTTTGTTGTTAACGATGGATTTGTGTTTCGTGCTAACAAGCTATGCATTCCAGCTAGCTCCATTCGTCTTTTGTTGTTGCAGGAGGCGCATGGAGGAGGATTAATGGGACACTTTGGCGTGAAGAAGACGGAGGACGTACTTGCTACACATTTCTTTTGGCCAAAGATGAGACGGGATGTTGAGCGTTTTATTGCTCGCTGCACTACATGTCAAAAAGCTAAGTCACGACTCAATCCTCATGGTTTATATATGCCTTTGCCTGTACCTAGTGTTCCTTGGGAGGATATATCCATGGACTTTGTTTTAGGTTTACCTCGAACAAAGAAGGGGAGGGATAGCATATTTGTTGTCGTGGATAGATTCTCGAAAATGGCACACTTTATACCATGTCATAAAAGCGATGATGCTGTTAATGTTGCTGATTTGTTCTTTCGTGAAATTATTCGCTTGCATGGTATACCAAATACTATTGTTTCAGATCGTGATACTAAATTTCTTAGCCACTTTTGGAGATGTTTATGTGCTAAGTTGGGGACTAAACTGCTTTTTAGTACTACTTGTCACCCCCAAACTGATGGACAAACTGAAGTAGTCAATAGAACGTTGTCTACTATGCTTAGGGCTGTTTTGAAGAATAATAAGAAAATGTGGGAGGAATGCTTGCCTCATATTGAATTTGCTTATAATCGTTCATTGCATTCTACTACTAAGATGTGCCCTTTTGAAGTTGTGTATGGTTTCCTACCTCGTGCACCTATTGATTTGTTGCCTCTTCCATCTTCGGAGAAGGTTAATTTTGATGCTAAACAACGTGCTGAATTGATTTTAAAAATGCATGAGTTAACTAAGGAAAACATTGAGCGCATGAATGCTAAATATAAACTTGCTGGAGATAAGGATAGAAAACATGTTGTGTTTGCACCTGGAGATCTTGTTTGGTTACATTTGCGTAAGGATAGATTTCCTGATTTGCGCAAATCAAAGTTAATGCCACGTGCTGATGGTCCCTTTAAGGTGTTAGAGAAAATAAATGATAATGCATATAAACTTGAGCTGCCTGCAGATTTTGGGGTTAGTCCCACTTTTAACATTGCAGATTTGAAGCCTTATTTGGGTGAGGAAGATGAACTTCCGTCGAGGACGACTTCATTTCAAGAAGGGGAGGATGATGAGGACATCAATAGAATTGTTACACCCACAGCCCCTGCTGCTATACATACTGGACCAATTACTAGAGCTCGTGCACGCCAACTAAATTACCAGGTACTTTCGTTTCTTGGTAATGATTTTAATGTTCATGAGAATATGATGCTGCCTAAATTGGATACATTTGTTTTGCTTACAAATGAAGGGCCTAGCTTGGAGAAGGATGAACGTTGGAGCAAGAACAAGCATGGAGATGATGGCATGCGCAAGGGGAACAAGAACGAAGTTACAAGTGATGATTTCTGGACTTTGAAGCCACCATAATGGGTGCATGAAGCCTTGGACGAAATATACAAGATGCCACTTCATAAATTTCGTCCCGAGGCTATTTTAGGTGCTACGTCACCTTATTATTGGGCCAGGCCCATGTAATTTCGAAATACATAAGTATAGGCTATTTTTAGAGTCCGTATGTGTGGGGAAACAAGAGATAGGGTTGATTTCGGACCCCTCCACCAAGGGCCACGAAATTCCCCCCTCTTCCTCCATATATACAGCCCTTAGGGCATCGTTTAGACTTTGGGTTTTGTTTAGATTAAAAGTTCGCCATAGCTGCAACTTCGCGTACTTCGTTTGTGTTCAACGACCAGACAAAGGCGTCACAGAACCCCACCCTGATCAATAAAGCTTTCATCTTATATTCGCAATATCCAGATTGCAATCTTAGTTTCTTGCTTGTTCTTCGTTTGCTCGCAGGAAACAGACCCTCGTGGTCAGGTTGATCTTGCTCCGGCGTGGTCAATAACCTCTCGGAGTTGGTTTAGCGATTGCTAAGGCGCGACGTCCTCGCACGTTCGTAGTCGGATCGTCAAAGTCGACTTCCACCAAAGCGATATCCATCATCTCATCGAAAGATCGGGACCCTCGCCTCTATCACCTCCTAATCCAATTCCACTAGCATCACATTCAAGCTCAAAAGTCTTATTAAAATCAGGAAGTTGGAGTAAAGGAGCATGTGTCAACTTATCTTTCAATACCGTGAAGGCTTCTTCCTGTGCGGTACCCCAAACAAAAGGCACATCCTTCTTTGTAAGCTCGTTGAGAGGTGCAACAATGGTGCTGAAATCTCTCACAAAACACCTATAGAATCCAGCGAGGCCAAGAAAACTCCTCACTTGTGTGACCGTTTTGGGCTGCGGCCAACTCTCAATAGCTTCAATCTTGGCTTTGTCAACTTCAATTCCCTGTGGAGTAACAACATAGCCAAGAAAAGATACTCGGTCGGTGCAAAAGGTGCACTTCCCAAGGTTACCAAACAAACGTGCATCACGTAGAGCAATAAAAACAGCACGTAAATGTTCCAAATGTTCTTCCAAAGATCTGCTATAAATCAGTATGTCATCAAAGTAAACTACCACAAATCGTCCAATGAAAGCACGTAAAACTTCGTTCATTAATCTCATGAAAGTACTGGGTGCATTAGTTAACCCAAAAGGCATGACTAACCACTCATATAATCCAAACTTAGTTTTAAATGCTGTTTTCCATTCCTCTCCCAATTTCGTACGAATTTGATGGTAGCCACTACGCAAATCAACTTTGGAGAATATTGTAGAGCCACTCAATTCATCAAGCATATCGTCTAGCCTAGGAATAGGATGACGATAATGAATAGTAATATTATTAATGCCTCTACAATCAACACACATACGTGATGTACCATCCTTTTTCGGCACTAGAATAATAGGAACAGCACAAGGACTAAGGGATTCGCGTATATAACCTTTGTCGAGAAGCTCTTGTACTTGACGCATAATCTCCTTCCTCTCCTCTGGATTGGTACGGTATGGTGCACGGTTTGGCAGTGAAGCACCGGGAATTAAGTCAATCTGATGCTCAATCCCTCGAATAGGCGGTAATCCCGGTGGCACGTCTTGTGGAAAAACGTCAGCGAACTCCTGCAAAATGTTAGTGACAGCAGGAGGCAAAGAGGAAGGCACGTCCTCGAATGAAAATAATGCCTCTTTGCACACAAAAGCATAGCAAACAGATTTGCTGAAATCTAGCTCATCAATATCAGATTTGGTGGCAAATAAACATGCACTTTTCAATTTAATTTCAGAAGCAACACTAGATGGTTTATTATTAGGCTTCATTTGTTGCTCAAATTCTTTTGCCACAATCTGATTTTCACTCTTATTCTTCTCCTGTTTTGCTTTATTAGCTCTATTAATATCATCTTTCAAAATGGAATCAGGAGTCATAGGAAGCAAAGTAATATTTTTATCCTTATGAACAAGAGTATAGTGATTGTTTCTACCATGGTGTACAAAATTTTTATCAAATTGCCATGGTCTACCAAATAATAAGGAACATGCTTGCATAGGTACCACATCACAATCAACATAATCAGCATATGTAGAGATACTAAAATGCACACGAACAGTACGTGTTACCTTAACCTTGCCTGATAGAGGCAAAGGTGTCCCGTCTTTCGATGAGATGGTGGATTTCGCTTTGGTGGAAGTCGACTTTGACGATCCGACTACGAACGTGTGAGGACGTCGCGCCTTAGCAATCGCTAAACCAACTCCGAGAGGTTATTGACCACGCCGGAGCACGATCAACCTGACCACGAGGGTCTGTTTCCTGCGAGCAAACGAAGAACAAGCAAGAAACTAAGATTGCAATCTGGATATTGCGAATATAAGATGAAAGCTTTATTGATCAAGGTGGGGTTCTGTGACGCCTTTGTCTGGTCGTTGAACACAAACGAAGTACGCGAAGTTGCAGCTATGGCGAACTTTTAATCTAAACAAAACCCAAAGTCTAAATGATGCCCTAAGGGCTGTATATATGGAGGAAGAGGGGGGAATTTCGTGGCCCTTGGTGGAGGGGTCCGAAATCAACCCTATCTCTTGTTTCCCCACACATACGGACTCTAAAAATAGCCTATACTTATGTATTTCGAAATTACATGGGCCTGGCCCAATAATAAGGTGACACAGCACCTAAAATAGCCTCGGGACGAAATTTATGAAGTGGCATCTTGTATATTTCGTCCAAGGCTTCATGCACCCATTATGGTGGCTTCAAAGTCCTGAAATCATCACTTGTAACTCCGTTCTTGTTTCCCTTGCGCATGCCATCATCTCCATGCTTGTTCTTGCTCCAATGTTCATCCTTCTCCAAGCTAGGCCCTTCATTTGTAAGCAAAACAAATGTATCCAATTTAGGCAGCATCATATTCTCATGAACATTAGAATCATTACCAAGAAACGAAAGTACCTGGTAATTTAGTTGGCGTGCACGAGCTCTAGTAATTGGTCCAGTATGTATAGCAGCAGGGGTTGTGGGTGTAACAATTGTATTGATGTCCTCATCAGATTGAGTCGTGACTTAGCTTTTTGACATGTAGTGCATCGAGCAATAAAACGCTCAACATCCCGTCTCATCTTTGGCCAAAAGAAATGTGTAGCAAGTACGTCCTCCGTCTTCTTCACGCCAAAATGTCCCATTAATCCTCCTCCATGCGCTTCCTGCAACAACAAAAGACGAACGGAGCTAGCTGGAATGCATAGCTTGTTAGCACAAAACACAAATCCATCGTTAACGACAAACTTGTTCCACATTCTTCCTTCTTTACAATTCTGCATTACATCTTTAAAATCAGCATCATGCACATATTGATCTTTGATGGTCTCCAAACCAAATATTTTGAAGTCAAGTTGTGAAAGCATAGTATAGCGACGAGACAATGCATCAGCAATAACATTTTCTTTTCCCTTCTTGTGTTTAATGACATAAGGGAAAGTCTCAATGAATTCAACCCATTTAGCATGTCTACGATTCAGTTTAGCTTGACTTTTAATATGTTTCAAAGATTCATGATCAGAATGTATAACAAACTCTTTGGGCCATAAATAATGTTGCCATGTTTCTAAAGTCCGAACAAGAGCATATAATTCTTTATCATAAGTAGAATAATTCAGACTAGGCCCACTCAATTTTTCAGAAAAGTACGCAACAGGTTTGCCATCTTGTAATAACACACCTCCTAATCCAATTCCACTAGCATCACATTCAAGCTCAAAAGTCTTATTAAAATCAGGAAGTTGGAGTAAAGGAGCATGTGTCAACTTATCTTTCAATACCGTGAAGGCTTCTTCCTGTGCGGTACCCCAAACAAAAGGCACATCCTTCTTTGTAAGCTCGTTGAGAGGTGCAACAATGGTGCTGAAATCTCTCACAAAACACCTATAGAATCCAGCGAGGCCAAGAAAACTCCTCACTTGTGTGACCGTTTTGGGCTGCGGCCAACTCTCAATAGCTTCAATCTTGGCTTTGTCAACTTCAATTCCCTGTGGAGTAACAACATAGCCAAGAAAAGATACTCGGTCGGTGCAAAAGGTGCACTTCCCAAGGTTACCAAACAAACGTGCATCACGTAGAGCAATAAAAACAGCACGTAAATGTTCCAAATGTTCTTCCAAAGATCTGCTATAAATCAGTATGTCATCAAAGTAAACTACCACAAATCGTCCAATGAAAGCACGTAAAACTTCGTTCATTAATCTCATGAAAGTACTAGGTGCATTAGTTAACCCAAAAGGCATGACTAACCACTCATATAATCCAAACTTAGTTTTAAATGCTGTTTTCCATTCATCTCCCAATTTCATACGAATTTGATGGTAGCCACTACGCAAATCAACTTTGATGGTCTTCAGGAGCCATGTATTGCGTCTCATGATCAGAATCATCTCCACCATGTTCTTCACGTGTAATAAGAGCCAAAGTCTCCTCATCATAGTCACTAGCGGACTCATATCCACCATCCGCGGTAGCAATCATCACACGCGGAGATTTGCATTCTCTCGCATAATGACCTCCTCCCTTACAACGACGACAAATAATATCACTTGTGTGCCCTGTTGATGCCATGGAAGAAGAAGAACGCTGTGCAGGCCCCGCAGGTGCGCTCTTGGCAGATAATGGTGGTTGTGCCTGTTTTCTTGTATCACGGCTGGAGGTGGCACCGGATGGAGGTGCTGGTGCAGTTGAAGTAGAAGATGCACGTGGTGTCCATGATGAAGGTCGGCCTGCAGAAAAGTTAGTTCGCCCCAATGCTTGTCGATCCTGCACTTCACGTTCAGCTTTACAAGCAAGGTGGAATAAACGAGTGATATTAGTATACTCCTTATAGTCTAGAATGGTCTGAATCTCTCTATTTAATCCACCCAGAAAACGTGCAAGCATAGCTTCATTCTCCTCAACAATACCACATCTAATCATGCCAGTTTGTAATTCCTGATAATATTCTTCTACAGAATTTTTCCCTTGTCTTAAACGCTGCAATTTTTGAAGCAATTCACGTTGATAATATGGTGGAACCCAACGCGTACGCATAGCAGTTTTCAAAGCAGCCCAAGTAGTTGGAATAGGATATAATCTACAATGTTCAGACCACCATACACATGCAAAACTAGTGAAAGCACAAACAGCAGCAGCAACTCGTCTCTCCTCAGGATATTGTAAACATGTAAATCGTTGTTCAGTTTCTAACTCCCAAGTAAGATATATATCAGGAACATATCTACCCTCAAATGGTGGAATATTCAGTTTCAGTTTAGGAATATGGACTTCATCTCGTACCTGAGGTGGTGGTGCAGGCCTACCATTACGAATATATACCTGAGGTCGACCTGCTGGTGGTGGTGCTGGTGGCTGCTCGTAGATCTGGTTTTGATCAACCTCATCCTCATAATCGCCCGCATACTCATCATCCTCCTGGGTACCAGCAGCAGCAGTAGCAGGAGCCAAAGAAACACCAACAGCAGTAGCAGCGGCACCAGAATTTTGTCCTGGCTCAATAGGAACACGCTGTGCTCGTCCATACTGATTCGGAAGGGGGCGTAGTTGTTGTTGTTGCAGAGGTGCGACAGGTGCAGCCGGTGGTGGAAGACGCGCAAGCAGTTCATTAAATCTGTTATCGAGCTTTGTTTTGAACGTCTTCTCAAGGCCAGTGATCTTCTCCATGGCCTCTTCAAAATTGTTCAGCACATCTTGTACCTGTTCAGTCATCATTTGCTGAAACTTATCATGAAGCTCCTTGTTCGATAAGTTCTCCCAGTCAATCTCGTCGGCTTGTGATCCTGGCATGGTTAGCAGCAATAGAAACACACAAGAATATGATCCTACAGACTACTAAGAAGTGGTGGTGGTGTATCACAAATCCGTCAAGCAAATCTCAAATTCTTACCAGTTCTTACCCAGCAGCAGGCGGTGATCGGCAACCGTTGTAGTCAAAAAACTCTCAAAGCTTGGATAGAGCGATTACCAGGGAGAGTCAAACACACGACGTAGATGTATGTGGAGCTGGGAAGGCTTATAGTATGGTAGCAAAAAGGGTCAGCAATAATCAATTTAGAGATGCAAAGTTGAATAAACGCTCAACGACGGTACTGTGCTGGTCCTAGGCTAGACTGTGCTATAGACGCGAGCCTAGAACACCAACAAAATCACGGCGCGGCACGTAAACAAGGGAAAAGCACACTCTGAAAAAAAAATTTCGCTCTTTTTTTTGCGCTGTTTTTTTTTGCGAAAAATCACTATAATGGCGAGTGTCTCAAAACTCTTCCTAGGTCAAACTGACAGGATGGGCACGAAATTTTTTTTTCGACCAAATTTTTTTTTTCGACTGCCCGGACCCAAAAACTGGAAATGGGTCAAAAAAACTTCCTATAATGGCACCTGTCTCAAAACACTCAGAAACACCTAAAAATTGGATAGTCAGAAATTTTTTCGAAAAATGCGTTTTCGAAAAATTTTGGGCCTAAACGGAGCGTGGCTACCCGGCTCTTTTTTTTCCGAAACCTACTCCGGCAAGGAAACACGAATCGGAATCTAGATGGATCCCGAAAACAAACCTAATAAGCAAAGAACTCGGATTGGTGGTGGATATATGGTGGTGGTATATGGCAGCGGTGGTGGTAGCGGTGGTAGTATATGGATATGGATCGGTGGTGGTATATGGACACGGATTGGTGGTGGTATATGGATACGGATTCGGTGCGGTGGTGGTAGATGGCAGGGGCGATGATGATGGTGCGGCGGCGGCGTGACAACTTATGACCAGAACTCAAAACTCTAAAAGACTAGACTCTAAGACCAGCAACTAGACACGACGATGCAACCGCAAATTCAACAAAGCAAAACCCTAAAAAGATTATGCAAAGGCTCAGATTGGTTCGGATATGATGAACTAACCCTAATTTTTTTTGTGGCTTTTTCGTGGACTGTAGGTATGAAGAACAGACTCGATCTAAACTATGCAAAACTGTAAAATCTCACCGAGCAACCTGGAAATCTGATACCACTTGATAGAGGCGGGGTGTCCCGATCTTTCGATGAGATGATAACTATCGATTTGGTGGAGACGACTTTGACGATCCGACTACAATCATGCAACGACGTTGTGCCTTAGCAATCGCTAAACCAACTCCGAGAGGTTATTGACCACGCCGGAGCACGATCAACCTGACCACGAAGGTCTATTCCTGCAAGCAATCGAAGAACAAGCAAGAATATGATAAAAGCAATCTGAATATCGCGAATATGTATGAAGTATTGATAATGGTGGGGATCCGAAAAGTGGTCTTGGTCTGGTCGTTGGACACAAACGAAGCACACGAAGTTGCAATGGCTAACTTTTAACTAAACAAATCCCAAAGTCTAAACGATGCCCTAAGGGCTGTATATATGGAGGAAGAGGGGGGAATTTCGTGGCCCTTGGTGGAGGGGTCTGAAATCAACCCTATCTCTTGTTTCCCCACACATACGGACTCTAAAAATAGCCTATACTTATGTATTTCGAAATTACATGGGCCTGGCCCAATAATAAGGTGACGCAGCACCTAAAATAGCCTCGGGACGAAATTTATGAAGTGGCATCTTGTATATTTCATCCAAGGCTTCATGCACCCATTATGGTGGCTTCAAAGTCCTGAAATCATCACTTGTAACTTCGTTCTTGTTCCCCTTGCGCATGCCATCATCTCCATGCTTGTTCTTGCTCCAATGTTCATCCTTCTCCAAGCTAGGCCCTTCATTTGTAAGCAAAACAAATGTATCCAATTTAGGCAGCATCATATTCTCATGAACATTAGAATCATTACCAAGAAACGAAAGTACCTGGTAATTTAGTTGGCGTGCACGAGCTCTAGTAATTGGTCCAGTATGTATAGCAGCAGGGGCTGTGGGTGTAACAATTGTATTGATGTCCTCATCACCATGTAATCTATTTTTAGAGTCCATATTGTAGGGAAAACGACTTAGGAGGTGTTTTAGTCCCACCTTGCCAAGGGTGGACAAAATCCCCTCTCTTTTCCCTATAATTATAGCCCTTAAGGAATTGTTTAGACTTGGGTTTTATTTAGTTAAAAGTTAGCCACCGCTGCAACTTCGTGTTTCGTTTGTGTCCAACGACCAGACAAAGACCGCTTATGAAACCCCACTTTTCTCAATACTTCATTCATATTCGCAATATTCAGATTGCTTTATCATATTCGTACTTGTTCTTCGATTGCTTGCAGGAATAGACCTTCGTGGTCAGGTTGATCGTGCTCCGGCGTGGTCAATAACCTCAGGAGATTGGTTTAGCGATTGCTAAGGCGCAACGTCGTGCACGTTTGTAGTCGGATCGTCAAAGTCGTCTCCACCAAATCGATAGTTATCATCTCATCGAAAGATCGAGACCCTCGCCTCTATCAAGTGGTATCAGTTTTCAGGTTGCTCGATGAGATTTCCAGTTTTTCGTAGTCTAGATTGCATCTGTTTTCATACCTAGAGTCCAAAAAAAAGCCACCAAAAAAATTTGTAGAGTAGTTCATCCGTGTCCCAGACAGTGTGAGCCTTTCGCTATTATCACTTAGTTTTTGCATTGTTGAATTTTCGGTTGATCGTGTGTTGAGTTGCTGGTTTTAGTGTTAGTCTTTTAGAGTTTCGAGTTCTAGTCACGTTTTGTTCATATTGCGTCCGCTCACACCATCATCCACTTTGTTGTCATCTTCTACTGCCACATATAACTTCCCACCACCGTGTCCGCTGGTTTTTGTAAGTGGCCATTATATCAATTAGTTTTGCCATCATGTCGTTCCTCGTATACAAAAAAAGGAGAGATCTTTCGGTCGTAGGTTTGGGTTGGTGGCAGATTTTGTGGACCGATCTAATCTTGTTGGTTTATAGAAAAAAAAGATGAGACATACTTGTGTACGAATTGGAAAAGGGCAGCCACGTTTGTTGGAAACTTCCTTGATTAAAAAAATCGTGAGGGAGGTAGCAATCAGATTCATTGAGCCTCGTGCCTTGGCCTTATCCGTTTGTTGTGTGGATCAAGAAAGAAAAAATAATAAGGAAAGAGATTTCAGTTGTTGGGAAGAGATCCCATACGTGCTAGGAGTTTGACTTGGCAAGAGAGAAAAAAAGGGAGATTCAGACTGAATCCTCCTGGTTTGGTAACTCTGGATAAAAAAACAGAAAGGACAAAGCACTTGCGTTGGAGTTTGGATCGGTAGGGGAGAGAGAAGAAAAAGGCTCAGGATTTCTGATAGTGTGTGTGCTGTCTCGATTGAAAAAAAAAGCGCCAGGTCGTGCTCTAGCAGAGAAAAGAGAGGAGTCCAGATTCGTTGTTCCGCTAAGAAAAAAAATAGAAACCAGATTCGGTTGGCGGTTTCCAAATTCTGGACGGGTTGTTGGAAAGCATCACAAGGAAAGAAGTAAAAAAAAATAGAAACAGAGAGAGAGCAGATTGGTTGCACTTGGGGCTGGCCCGAATAAAAAAAAACGTGAATCTTGCCAAGCGTTTACTGGTTGTACGTACCCTGATAGGAGAAGGCAGGTTTGAATCAGTTTTTTTTGCCTTGTTTTCTCTCATGGAAAGTCCATGTTGGTTGCCTAAATCTTGGGTTCGTTTTTGCCATAGAATAATTTCGGTTGGGATTTATTGTTGCAGGACCCATCCATTGATCATGTGAGGAAAGAGATCCTTGTAATTTTTTTAAAGGAAATAGTACGAGGAGCATTGCACCAACGTGTGTGTTGGCTGCATTTTTTTTGTATGGAAGGAACGAGAAGAAGGACCGATCAAAAAGGAAGCAGGTAATAAGAAAAAAAAGAGTAAGAAAAGTTGTGTTCGGATCTATTTCCTTTTGGACTTGTAGTTCGTTTAGACTTTGGAGAAAGAAAAAAAAATTAGCGGTGCTTTGTTGTGCTATAAACCAGTACGCACTACAGTACTTTGGAGTGGAAAAAAAGTGAAAGGAGGCTTGTACCAAAGTGTGGTGTTGGCAACATGTTGTGAATTCGTCTGTGTCTTAGGCTCGCGTCTCTAGCACGGTCTAGCCTAGGACCAGCACTCGACCACTTTGAACGAATTTTCAGCTTACATTAATAAACGTGGTTGTAGCATTTTTTTTCACATATATAAAGCCAACCCAGCTCCACATATTTCTACACCGTGTATCTATACATTCACCTGGCAATCGCTTTACCCAACTCTTGGAGTTATTTGACACCGCTGGTTGCCGGTCACCACCTGCTGCATGGTAAGAACTTGTAAGACTTTGATTTGCTATACTATGAGCGTTTTATCATCATTTCCCAGTAGTTCATAGGAACATTATTTTTGGATTTTATTTCTTGTTTCTACTGATCATGACAGGATCTAGAGTCAATTCATGAGGTTTGTCGATCGTGGGAGATGTGCCATCACCTATGCAAATACCACAACCGTCACGAGAGGTGCACAAACATCCAAATGCACATGATCAGGTTAATGTTTCTATACCACCATTTAATGGCCGTTTTAGACCTGCTTTATATATTGAATGGGAGTTTGACATAAATAATATTTTTGCTTCCAATAATTTTGATGAAAGTAAAGATGTTAAGGTTGCGGTTGTTTCTTTCACTGGTTATGCTATAGTTTGGTGGAGTGAATATTGTCGGTTACACCCTAATGATATACCTACTACTTGGGATGATTTGAAACTTGCCATGCGACATACATTCGTTCCCGCTTATTATACTTGTGACATGATTAAAAAGTTGCAACATTTAAAACAAGGTAGTGACACCGTAACGATATATTGTGATACTTTACAAACTACCTTGTTGCATTCCTCTTTAGTAGAAAGTGAAGAAGATTTTATGGGCAGATTTTGGGGAGGATTAAATCGTGACATTCAGGAGATACTAATTCATGAAGAGTGTTATCCTATGGACCATTTGTTTCATCTTGCTTGCAAAGCTGAACAGGAAATAAAACGACGTGTTGCCCACAAGGAGAACAAGCGCGAGATGCACATTCCAAGAGTTGATACGGTTGTCCCTTCAACTACTAGGCATACTATGACAACCACATCCGTTGTTGTCAGGACTACATCACCTCCACCATGCGACACATCATCACCGATAGTGCCTACCTCATCTGAGTTGATCATAAGAGGTAATGACAAAGGTACTAATCTTCCACCTCCACATGAGTATGATGAATGTCTTGTCAATTTAAATGCACCATGCGGTGAGCTACCCACTACTTTGATCACACCAGCTATTTTAGACGACTATGTTGATGATTTGACTTTGCCATGTGATCAAACAATTTTGAGTGAGCCCATTGAATTAACTATCGATGCAAAAGAATCAACTAAATCAGGGAATAAATCAGATTTGGATCAAATACGTTCGAAAATAATTTTGCCAATGTTTAATCATTTTGATATGACCTCTAATCTTGGCGATGGTTCATCAATGTTGGGATGGTTTAATGATAAGCATTGTGAATCTTTTGATATGAATAAGAGCTTCACTTCTATGTGCAAACCGAGTTGCAATTTTTTCATGCCTTTGACTTCTTGCGATAATATATTGGCTTTATATTTCACGACTTTTGAAGGGTGCTCTTGTATAACTGTGTCACATGTGCCCCAACTGAGATCAATGAAAATGGATGACATATACATATACAACATGTACACCTTGTCTCTTTTGTTAGCCAGATTTCAGATTAAGCAACGCCGAGGACGGCTTTGTTTTCAAGAAGGGGAGGATGATGAGGACATGGCTACCACAGTTACACCCATATCCCCTGATGTTTTACCTCTTGGAACAGTTGCTAGAGCTCAGATACGCCAACTAGATTATCAGGTACTCTTGTTTCTTGGTAATGTTTCTAGTGTTCATGAGAATATGATGCTGCCTAACTTAGATACATTTGTGTTGCTTGCAATTGAAGGGCCTAGCACGGATAAGAAGGTTGAGCATTGGAGCATGGTCAAGCACGGAGATGAAGGTGCGTGCAAAGAGAACAAGAACGGAGGTTCAAGTGGAGATTTTCGGACTTTGAAGCCACCATGATGACATACAAGAAGATGGACGAAATATACAAGATGGCCTTTCATAAATTTCGTCCATAGCTTATTATTGGTGTTGCGCCACCTTATTTTGGGCCAGGCCCATGTAATCTATTTTTAGAGTCCATATTGTAGGGGAAACGACTTAGGAGGTGTTTTAGTCCCACCTTGCCAAGCGTGGACAAAATCCCCTCTCTTTTCCCTATAAATATAGACCTTAAGGCATTGTTTAGACTTGGGTTTTATTTAGTTAAAAGTTAGCCATCACTGCAACTTCGTGTTTCGTTTGTGTCCAATGACCAGACCAAGACCGCTTATGAAACCCCACTTTTCTCAATACTTCATTCATATTCGCAATATTTAGATTGCTTTATCTTATTCTTGCTTGTTCTTCGATTGCTTGCAGGAATAAACCTTCGTGGTCAGGTTGATCGTGCTCCGGCGTGGTCAATAACCTCAGGAGATTGGTTTAGCGATTGCTAAGGCGCAACGTCGTGCATGTTTGTAGTCGGATCGTCAAAGTCGTCTCCACCAAATTGATAGTTATCATCTCATCGAAAGATCGGGACCCTCGCCTCTATCAAGATAGAACAGTTGCTAGAGCTCAGATATGCCAATTAGATTATCAGGTACTCTTGTTTCTTGGTAATGTTTCTAGTGTTCATGAGAATATGATGCTGCCTAACTTAGATACATTTGTGTTGCTTGCAATTGAAGGGCCTAGCACGGATAAGAAGGTTGAGCATTGGATATGGGTGTAACTGTGGTAGCCATGTCCTCATCACTCCCTTTCCTGCATAAAAAGAGAGTAGTGTGGGGCCTCGTAGGGGCGTGTTGGACTGTTACCGTTAACTATTATGCTATTTTCGTCATTCTCGTGCTATGTTTTGGTGCTGTGTGCTCATGTGTAGGAACCACTTAGCTCGGGGGGACTTGCCGCAGTATTTGCTTCTCGAGGCTGAGGCCTCATTGTGCGCCTTGCGGCCTGCAAGAGTTAGTCATGAGTGGTAACTTCCGGCCTTGGTCGTGAGGGCGACCGACTCAGGTCCTGTGTCGCGTCATGCTGCCCGTGGGGCACGGACCGGGAGGAGTGCTCCCGCGAAGGACTTGGATAGGAGAGCCTCACAAGACTGGGTCAGAAGAAACTCGCGAGTGCACCCGCGCAGCCCCCTCGCGAGACTTGCGAAAGAGAAAATGGGTCAGGAGGGCGACAAAGACAGAGAAACACTGGACGGGAATGGCGATAACGCTAAAAGCAACTCCAATAAAATTTCAAATAAGGATGAACAAGCCAACTGCAGAAAGCAAATGAAAAGCCGCGTCCGGCACCTAATCTGGTCTTCGACGTCTTCTCACCAGCGCCGGAGCTAAGTGCTGCCACTGGGCATGGGCGGGAGCCACCGAGGCCCGCGGGCGGATCTTCGGAGACTTCGGGGCGTGTACAACCCCAACTCATTATTACGTGAGAGTATCACGGGCGGCGACCTTCACAGGCATTGGCCTTCTTCACAGGCTCCGGGCCTTTCTCGGGGCGGTGAGCTTCATACGCATTTGCCTTCTTCACAGGCACCGAGCCTTTCTTGGTACGACTAGCTTCACATGCGACGGGCTTTCTTTATAGGCGCTGGGCCTTCCTTCAAGGGTAGAACTTCCAAAGGTGCTGGATGTTCCACGCGTTCGGGATGGGCACTCCCTCCTGAGTCTCCAAGCGTGCGGCGCCAGGCCTGGAGACATGAACTGATAAAGGCAAAGGTGTCCCGTCTTTCGATGAGATGATGGATATCGCTTTGGTGGCAGTCGACTTTGACGATCCGACTACGAACGTGCGAGGACGTCGCGCCTTAGCAATCGCTAAACCAACTCCGAGAGGTTATTGACCCCGCCGGAGCACGATCAACCTGACCACGAGGGTTTGTTTCTTGCGAGCAAACGAAGAACAAGCAAGAAACTGAGATTGCAATCTGGATATTGCGAATATAAGATGAAAGCTTTATTGATCAAGGTGGGGTTCTGTGACGCCTTTGTCTGGTCGTTGAACACAAACGAAGTACGCGAAGTTGCAGCTATGGCGAACTTTTAATCTAAATAAAACCCAAAGTCTAAACGATGCCCTAAGGGCTGTATATATGGAGGAGGAGGGGGGAATTTCGTGGCCCTTGGTGGATGGGTCCGAAATCAACCCTATCTCTTGTTTCCCCACACATACGGACTCTAAAAATAGCCTATACTTATGTATTTCGAAATTACATGGGCCTGGCCCAATAATAAGGTGACGCAGCACCTATAATAACCTCGGGACGAAATTTATGAGTGGCATCTTGTATATTTCGTCCAAGGCTTCATGCGCCCATTATGGTGGCTTCAAAGTCCTGAAATCATCACTTGTAACTCCGTTCTTGTTCCCCTTGCGCATGCCATCATCTCCATGCTTGTTCTTGCTCCAATGTTCATCCTTCTCCAAGCTAGGCCCTTTATTTGTAAGCAAAACAAATGTATCCAATTTAGGCAGCATCATATTCTCATGAACATTAGAATCATTACCAAGAAACGAAAGTACCTGGTAATTTAGTTGGCGTGCGCGAGCTCTAGTAATTGGTCCAGTATGTATAGCAGCAGGGCCTGTGGGTGTAACAATTGTATTGATGTCCTCATCATGAACAACCTTGAACGAGCCCTCCCACATGGGAGAGAGCTTGTGCAACCCTTCCCTGGAGAGCACCCGCCTGAGCACGACGTCACCTACCTCGAGGGTCCTAGGGCGGATGCTGCGGCAGTGGTACCGCCGCAACGTCTGTTGGTATCTCACTACTAGGGAAAACCTTATACACAGAATCTTACCGGTAGCACTTGTTACAATGAGGCGCTACTGCTACTTAGCAGTAGCGCGTCTACCAAAACCGCGCTACTGTTAACCCCTTAGCAGTAGCGCGGCAGCAATTGAATGCGCTACTACTATAATTGCCACACCGTTCCCGACGTGCTAGGTATAGTAGTAGCGCCCTTCTAGAAACGATGCTACTACTACCAATTTTAGCAGCAGCGCGTTTTCCCCTCGCGCGCTGTTGTTATATCTATTCTCACCTAACCCCCCGCGCGGCCTGATTCCCTCCTCTTCCTCCCCCAATTCACCACTCTCTCTTCTGCCCCTCGTCGCCTCTGCCTCGCTGCCGTCTCGCCGCCGTCTCCCCCGACCCCGCCTCGCGGGCGTCTCCCCTGACCCCGCCTCACCGCCGTCTCCCTAGATCCGCCTCGCCGCCGTCTCCCCCGACCCCGCCTCGCCGCCGTATCCCCCGACCCCGCCTCGCCGCAGTCTCCCCCGACCCCGCCTCACCGCCATCTGCCCGACCCCATCTCTCTCCCCGCCCTCTGTAAGCACTCTCCCCTTTCGATCCCTCTTGTTAATTTGCTTAGTATAACCCTAGATATTTAATGCTAGTTAGTATGAACCCTAGGCTATTTTTAGTGTTAGTTAGTTAATTTAGTGTTAGTTAGTTAGTTAGTATGAACCCTTAGCAGTAGTTCCTAGGTACTAATTAGTTACTAAGAACTAGGTACTAATTAGCTAGGTACTAGTTTATTTTTATTTATAGTAAGTTTATTTCAGTAAGAACTAATTGAATTAATAGAACATGTTAGTAAGAACTTGTTGCTATTTTTTTAGTTAAAGCAATTTTTCCCGCATCGACGTGGACGATGCCGATCCCGCATCCTCGTCGTCGAGTCGGTGGAGGACGACACTTGCTTGACCAGATGGGCCATGTCCGGGAATGGGCTCCACCGGGGTGGTACTGGGAGGCGCTACCTACCGGGGGGCGCAGGTTGGTGAGGAGCCAGCCTGTCGTTGACCCGAACCTTCTTTGGTGGCGGTCGCGTGGGCCAGTGACGGTCCAGAGGCTCGAGGACCCCACAGAGGTGGTGCGTCACCATGTCAGTGAGGAGGACGCGCACGTCCGTTGCTACTTGTTTGTGTTGGAGCACAGGTTCTCCAATACCTGGTATATCTTGTGTTGTATATCTTGAATTGTATATCTTGTGTTGCTCAAGACAAATTTTCTTCCTGGATTTAGAAATGTTAGTACTGAAAACGTGCGACCAGTAGTGTTCATGGCTTGCGGATCTTGATACTGTCAAGACAAATTTTCTTCCTGGATTTAGAAATGTTAGTACTGAAAACGTGCGACCAGTAGTGTTCCTACTGAACTACGGTCACATCTATTTAGGGAGGATGGTAAGATTTTTAATATTTGTCCTCAGTGCATCTTTTCCATACATTATTTTTGAAGCTAAACTTCATTGTTAAGTATGTTACCATACGATGTTCTTCAACAGGGAGTCCCGATGAATGTTGTGCCTTATGGGATCGAGACTAAAGGTACCATGAGTATTATTAGCTTACGGCCAAGATATCCTACAGATTACTGTAGTGCATTCAAGATTAGCGACGGATGCTTAATAGTGCAAGACTGGACCAAATATGTGATGGGGGAGTGCAGAGAAGTACTAGGGGGCAACAAACAGAAGCGCATCCCACGATTAGGAGACAGGTTCATCTGCATGCTCCAACTTGATCAAGAAGGAGAGCTACACATGTTTTATGTTATTTTACCTAAGAGAGAGCAGCAAGAGTGATTAGCTACCTAGAAATGAGTTTGAGGATGATGATGTGCTACACATTTACTATGATGATAAAATAGCTAGTGTTGGTGGTAATGACTATGATGATTATTATTAGCTAGTGTTAGTGGTGATTAAATAAATAATGTTGGTGGTAATTACTATGATGATGATTAAATAGCTTGTGCTGGCGGATTAGATTCAAGTGGAGGCAACATGTGGTGCACATCGAAAGTACTACTAGTCCAAACTAGATCAAGTTTGGATTAGTAGTATACTTTTGACATGCACCACATATTGCCTCCACTTGAACCTAATCCACCTTCATTTGACACACTTGACATAACACTATTTTGGTATTGTACCAATATTTGTACGATGGAGCGAAAACCGCATAAATACACTAAAAATAAAAAATAAAAAATGAATACTAGTAGCGATGGACAGAAAACGCGCTGGCACTAGTTTCATTAGCAGTAGCGTGGGGATGGACAAACGCTACAGCTATTTGTCCTAGCAGTAGCGCGGGCCGGCACGCGTTACTGCTAAGCAATAGTTGTAGCGCCTTATTAGTAGAGCGCCTACCCGCGCTACTAGTAAGCACAAAACCAGCGCTACTGCTAGGGTTTTCCCTAGTAGTGTCTTGCTGTCCGTAGCGCAGCCTCCTCACGGCGTTCCTCCCCTAGCACGAGGTCCACCCCCGCATGGCGTCCTACTGCGCTTCATCGAAAGCCAGGACCCGCGCGGAGCGGTGCCTGACCTCGTGAGGAAGGACAACCTCAGCCCCGTAGACAAGGAAGAACAGGGTCTCACCGGTCGACTTGGTAGCGGTTGTGCAGATGGACCACAACACGGACTGAAGCTCGTCATGCCAGCCCCTGCTGCAGGCCTCCAGCTTCTTCTTGAAGGTCCGGGTTTTGAGGCCCTTCAGGACCTCCGTGTTGGCGCACTCGGCCTGGCCGTTGCTCCGAGGGTGTGCCACCGAAGCGTAGCATATCTGCGTTCCAAGGTTAGCACAATATGTTTTGAAGATATTGCTGGTGAAGTGTGAACCGTTGTCGGTGATGATGCAATTAGGCACCCCAAACCGGCTCACGAGGCCCTTGATGAACTTGACCGCTGAGCCAGCCGGGATGGTGCGGACAGCTTCCACCTCTGCCCACTTCGTGAACTTGTCAATGGCGACGTAGAGGTAGCGGTAGCCCCCTGGCGCCTGGGGAAATGGGCCAAGGATGTACAGTCCCCAAACAGCGAATGGCCATGAAAGGGGGATGGTTTATGGGCCCTGAGCCGGCTGATGAATCTGCTTAGCGTGGAATTGACAGGCTTCACAAGCTTTTACCAGTTTGACCGCGTCATTGAGTGCTGTGGTCAATAGAACCCGCTCCGAAACGCCTTGCCGATGAGGGTCCACGAAGACGAGTGGTGCCCACAGTCCCCTCCATGAATGTCTGCCAGCAACTCTTTCCCTTGCTCCCTGGAGATGCAATGCAGGGAAACGACATTTGGCCGCTTTCGGTAGAGTTCTCCATCTTGGATGCAGTAGGCCGTGGCCTGCCATGCCACGCGTTCTGCGTCCTCGTCCTTCTCTGGCAGAATCCCTTGCATGAGGTAATCTTTCAATTCTGCGTTCCAACACCCCTCCTGAGGCTCTAGTGCCATGAGCAGGCGAGCTCCCGAGGTCGGGCTGCAGGCCGGGGCTCGTGATGCAGGCGGCCGAGGGAGCTCCTCCTGAGGCCGTGCTGTACTTGGTAGTGTCAGTGCTGCTGAGGGTCTGAAGAGCCATTCCTCAAAAACGTCGGGTGTCGGTGTCAAAACCGGCGGATCTCGGGTAGGGGGTCCCGATCTGTGCGTCTAAGGCTAATGGTAACAGGAGGCAAGGGACACAAAGTTTTACCCAGGTTCGGGCCCTCTCGATGGAGGTAAAACCCTACTTCCTGCTTGATTGATCTTGATGATAAGAGTATTTGATAGAGGCAAAGGTGTCCCATCTTTCTATGAGATGATGGATATCGCTTTGGTGGAAGTCGACTTTGACGATCCGACTACGAACGTGCGAGGACGTCGCGCCTTAGCAATCGCTAAACCAACTCCGAGAGGTTATTGACCACGCTGGAGCACGATCAACCTGACCACGAGGGTCTGTTTCCTGCGAGCAAACGAAGAACAAGCAAGAAACTAAGATTGCAATCTGGATATTGCGAATATAAGATGAAAGCTTTATTGATCAAGGTGGGGTTCTGTGACGCCTTTGTCTAGTCGTTGAACACAAACAAAGTACGCGAAGTTGCAGCTATGGCGAACTTTTAATCTAAACAAAACCCAAGGAAAAAGCTACTAGATGGATCTACTTATATAGGAGCAAGGGGTGGCGGCCAAGGAGGTGGGAGAACGTCCCAAGGCAGCCTAAAACTAAATCTAGGTCGTACAAGGCCAATGGGCCCAAGTGGAGGTGATGTAACACCTTTGGACTTGTAGTTTGACTCGGATTCTGCTGCAGCATCAGATTGTTTCGTCCACAACTCAACGCTCCGGACGAATTTTGATAGAGGCGGGGGTGTCCCGATCTTTCGATGAGATGATAACTATCGATTTGGTGGAGACGACCTTGACGATCCGACTACAAACGTGCACGACGTTGCGCCTTAGCAATCGCTAAACCAATCTCCTGAGGTTACTGACGATGCCGGAAGCACGGTCAGCCTGACCACGAAGGTCTATTCCTGCAAGCAATCGAAGAACGAGCAAGAATATGATAAAGCAATCTGAATATTGCGAATATATATGAAGTATTGATAATAGTGGGGATCCGGAAGCGGTCTTGGTCTGGTCGCTGGACACATACGAAGTACACGAAGTTGCAATGGCTAACTTTTAACTAAACAAATCCCAAGGAAAAGCTACTAGATGCATCTACTTATATAGGAGCAAGGGGTGGAGGCCAAGGAGGTGGGAGGACGTCCCAAGGCAGCCTAAAACTAAATCTAGGTCGTACAAGGCCAATGGGCCCAAGTGGAGGTGATGTAACACCTTTGGACTTGTAGTTTGACTCGGATTCTGCTGCAGCATCAGATTGTTTCGTCCACAACTCAACGCTCCGGTCGAATTTGAAGGTGATTCCAATTGGGTTGGAAAGTTCACGAAATCTAGTTTCCAACAAAAGAAGAATCACCCAATTCGGAGTCCGTATGAAAAACTTGTGTGCGTTTTGAGTCAGGTATGTCTGTGCAGTCCGAATCTGAATCCAGAACGTGAGAGACTTGGACTCTATCTTCTCTTGGGCAAAAAGTGACGTGAGAGAACTTTTTGGACAGCAAATAAACATCTCTTTCTTCCTTATCTTCATATATGGATTGTACAAATGTCCCATACACCTGCAATTAGACAAAACACAAAAGTGTGTGAAGTATTTTTGTTCTGGATAACATAAATAGATTATTGAATAGTTTGCACTAGAAATCACCTGACAAATATGCATATATGCAATATTTTTGGTCATATCCAAGGTAGTCATGTCCTCATCAAATTTGAAGGTGATTCCAATTGGGTTGGAAAGTGCACGAAATCTAGTTTCCAAGAAAAAAAGAATCACCCAATTCGGAGTCCGTATGAAAAACTTGTGTGCGTTTTGAGTCAGGTATGTCTGTGCAGTCTGAATCTGAATCCAGAACGTGAGAGACTTGGACTCTATCTTCTCTTGGGCCAAAAGTGACGTGAGAGAACTTTTTGGACAGCAAATAAACATCTCTTTCTTCCTTATCTTCATATGTGGAATGTACAAATGTCCCATACACCTGCAATTAGACAAAACACAAAAGTGTGTGAAGTATTTTTGTTCTGGATAACATAAATAGATTATTGAATAGTTTGCACTAGAAATCACCTGACAAATATGCATATATGCAATATTTTTGGTCATATCCAAGGTAGTCATGTCCTCATCATCCTCCCCTTCTTGAAAATAAAGCCGTCCTCGGCGTTGCTTAATCTGAAATGTGGCTAACAAAAGAGACAAGGTGTACATGTTGTATATGTATATGTCATCCATTTTTACTTCCCTTGATTTTTGCATATATGACACATGAATAGATGAGTAACTTGCATAGTTCATAAAATCTAAAGCCAAAAAATTAGCACAAGAAGTAGAAGGCATGAAAATATTGCAACTCAGTTTGCACATATAAGTGAATCTCTTATTCATTTCAAAAGATTAACAATGTTCATCATTAAACCATCCCAACATTGGTGAATAAACCTTACTTGCATCAAATTTACATGCTACAACATGCTTAAATAAGCAAACATGCAATAAGTCATTCAACACAGAATCATCACCAAGATTAGAGGTCATATCAAAATGATTAAACATTGGTTCTTTTGCATCAATAGTTAATTCAATGGGTGCACTCAAAATTGTTGGTATTTCAGTTGTTTGATCACATGGCAAAGTCAAATTATCAACGTAGTCCTGTAAAATAGGTGGTGTGATCAAAGTAGTGGGTAGCTCATCAGATGGTGCATTCAAATTGACAAGGCATTCATCATTCTCATGTAGAGATGGAAGATCAGTACCTTTGTCATTACCTCTTATGATCAACTCAGATGATGTAGCCACTCTCGGGGGCGATGTGTCACATGGTGGAGGTGATGTAGTCCTGACAACAACGGATGTGGTTGTCATAGTATGCCTAGTAGTTGAAGGAACAATCATATCAACTCTTGGAATGTGCACCGTGCGCTTGTTCTCCTCGTGGCCAACACGTCGTTTTATTTCCTGTTCATCTTTGCAAGCAAGATGAAACAAATGGTCCATAGGATAACACTCTTCATGAATTAGTATCTCTTGAATATCACGGTTTAATCCTCCCCAAAATCTATCCATAAAATCATCTTCACTTTCTTCTAAAGAGGAATGCAACAAGGTAGTTTGTAAATCATCATAATATTTTGTTACAGTTTCACTACCTTGTTTTAAGTGTTGCAACTTCTTAATCATGTCACGAGTATAATAAGCAGGGACGAAAGTATGTCGCATGGCAAGTTTCAAATCATCCCAAGTAGTAGGTATATAATCAGGGTGTAACCGACAATATTCACTCCACCAAACCAAAGCATAACCAGTGAAAGAACCAACCGCAACCTTAACCTTTTTATGTTCATTGAAATTATGGGAAGCAAATATATTTTTTATGTCGAACTCCCATTCAATATATAAAGCAGGTTTAAAACAGCCATTAAATGGTGGTATAGATACATTAACTTGATCATGTGCATTTGGATGTTTGTGCACCTCTCGTGACGGTTGTGGTATTTGCAAAGGTGGTGGCACGTCTCCCGCGATCGACAAAGCCCATGAATTGACTCTGGATCCTGTCATGATTAGTAGAACAAGAAACAAAACCCAAAAATAATGTTCCTATAACTACTAGGATGTGGTGGTAAAACGCTCACAGTAAAGCAAATATCAATGTCTTACAAGTTCTTACCATGCAGCAGGCGGTGATCGGCAACCAGCGGTGTCAAGTAACTCCGAATATTGAGTAAAGCGATTGCCAGGGGAGCGTATGTATACACGGTGTAGAAATATGTGGAGCTGGGTTGGCTATATATGGTAGCAAAAGATTAGCAATAATCAATTCAAAGATGCAATGTTGAATAAACGCTCAACGACGGTACTGTGCTGGTCCTAGGCTAGACCGGACTAGAGACGCGAGCCTAGAACACTAATGAGGTCATGGCGTAGCACAACTAGCATCAATGAAGGATACTAAGTAGCTCTTGACAGCAAGATATAAGTGAAGATCACAACGGCAGTGAAGATAATGATGAAAAACAACTGCCAAGCAGGATATACAACAACTCTCTCTCCAACTTTCCTCTTGAAAAGTTTGAGACAATTTTCTGATAAATTCTTTCAAAGAATGCTACTAACTCAAGCTTTCCAATGCAAAAAGAATCACTCAATTCCGAGTTGATATGAGGAGTCAAAGAATTCTAAAACTGGCCTGAAAAATTGGAACAAGTTGTGTTCACGAACTTCAGAGGGCAAAAAGACCTATTTAGAAGCCGATTTTGAGGTGTCAAATATTGAAATAGCTTCTGCAACTATTTAGATGCGGCTCGTCGCTATCTTCAATTTGAGTACTCACGGAGCCAAAACTGCTTCGTATGAGGAAGATACACCTGTTTTACTGAACAGTGCGCAAAACAGATTCCAATCCGAATTCAGGTACGAGATTGATTCTAGATAGATCCAATTTTTTTCTTCTCTCTTTTTTTCTCACGCCTTTTTTTCTTTTTCTTCTCCCTCTTTTTCTTTTTTTTTCTTTCCTTTTTTCTCTCTTTTTTTTCTTTATCTTCTTTTTCTCCCTCTTTCCAAGACAAACTAGATAAGATGCAGATTCGATCAGGCGAAGATGTGAGTGACCTCAACTATGATTATGACAATAAACAGTGCGTAGCACATGGTGGAAATTGGTGGATGGGATGGTGGACAGCGGATGGGATAATGATGCAGCGGCTGCGTGACTAATGTGAACAGAACTCGAAACTCTAAAGGAACTAGACACTAAGACCAGCAACTCGACACGGCGATGCAACCGATAATTCAATAATGCAAACAATGAAAGAAAATTGCAAAGGCTCAGTCTGGCTAGGACAAAGGATGAATAGATCTAACTTTTGTTTTGTGGCTTTTTCTTGGACAATAGGTAAGAAAATAAATCTAATCTAGGAAAAACTGGAAATTCTCACCGAGCAACCTGAAAACTGATACCACTTGATAGAGGCAAAGGTGTCCCGTCTTTCGATGAGATGATGGATATCGCTTTGGTGGAAGTTGACTTTGACGATCCGACTACGAACGTGCGAGGACGTCGCGCCTTAGCAATCGCTAAACCATCTCCGAGAGGTTATTGACCACGCAGGAGCACGATCAACCTGACCACGAGGGTCTGTTTCCTGTGAGCAAACGAAGAACAAGCAAGAAACTAAGATTGCAATCTGGATATTGCGAATATAAGATGATGAGGACATCAATACAATTGTTACACCCACAGCCCCTGCTGCTATACATACTGGACAATTTACTAGAGCTCGTGCACGCCAACTAAATTACCAGGTACTTTCGTTTCTTGGTAATGATTCTAATGTTCATGAGAATATGATGCTGCCTAAATTGGATACATTTGTTTTGCTTACAAATGAAGGGCCTAGCTTGGAGAAGGATGAACATTGGAGCAAGAACAAGCATGGAGATGATGGCATGCGCAAGGGAAACAAGAACGGAGTTACAAGTGATGATTTCAGGACTTTGAAGCCACCATAATGGGTGCATGAAGCCTTGGACGAAATATACAAGATGCCACTTCATAAATTTCGTCCCGAGGCTATTTTAGGTGCTGCGACACCTTATTATTGGGACAGGCCCATGTAATTTCGAAATACATAAGTATAGGCTATTTTTAGAGTCCGTATGTGTGGGGAAACAAGAGATAGGGTTGATTTCGGACCCCTCCACCAAGGGCCACGAAATTCCCCCCTCTTCCTCCATATATACAGCCCTTAGGGCATCGTTTAGACTTCGGGTTTTGTTTAGATTAAAAGTTCGCCATAGCTGCAACTTCGCGTACTTCGTTTGTGTTCAACGACCAGACAAAGGCATCACAGAACCCCACCTTGATCAATAAAGCTTTCATCTTATATTCGCAATATCCAGATTGCAATCTTAGTTTCTTGCTTGTTCTTCGTTTGCTCACAGGAAACAGACCCTCGTGGTCAGGTTGATCGTGCTCCGGCGTGGTCAATAACCTCTCGGAGTTGGTTTAGCGATTGCTAAGGCGCGACGTCCTCGCACGTTCGTAGTCGGATCGTCAAAGTCGACTTCCACCAAAGCGATATCCATCATCTCATCGAAAGACGGGACACCTTTGCCTCTATCAAGTGGTATCAGCTTTCCAGGTTGCTCGGTGAGATTTTACAGTTTTTCGTAGTTTAGATCGAGTCTGTTCTTCATACCTACAGTCCACGAAAAAGCCAAAAAAAATTAGGGTTAGTTCATCATATCCGAACCAATCTGAGCCTTTGCATAATCTTTTTAGGGTTTTGCTTTGTTGAATTTGCGGTTGCATCATCGTGTCTAGTTGCTGGTCTTAGAGTCTAGTCTTTTAGAGTTTCGAGTTCTGGTCATAAGTTGTCACGCCGCCGCCGCACCATCATCATCGCCCCTGCCATCTACCACCACCGCACCGAATCCGTATCCATATACCACCACCAATCCGTGTCCATATACCACCACCGATCCATATCCATATACTACCACCGCTACCACCACCGCTGCCATATACCACCACCATATATCCACCACCAATCCGAGTTCTTTGCTTATTAGGTTTGTTTTCGGGATCCATCTAGATTCCGATTCGTGTTTCCTTGCCGGAGTAGGTTTCGGAAAAAAAAAGAGTCGGGTAGCCACGCTCCGTTTAGGCCCAAAATTTTTCGAAAACGAATTTTTCGAAAAAATTTCTGGCTATCCTATTTTTAGGTGTTTCTGAGTGTTTTGAGACAGGTGCCATTATAGGAAGTTTTTTTGACCCGTTTCCAGTTTTTGGGTCCAGGCAGTCGAAAAAAAAAATTTCGTGCCCATCCTGTCAGTTTGACCTAGGAAGAGTTTTGAGACACTCGCCATTATAGTGCTTTTTCGCAAAAAAAAAGCAGCGCAAAAAAAAGAGAGCGAAAAGAAAAAAATTCAGAGTGTGCTTTTCCCTTGTTTACGTGTCGCGCCGTGATTTTGTTGGTGTTCTAGGCTCGCGTCTCTAGCACAGTCTAGCCTAGGACCAGCACAGTACCGTTGTTGAGCGTTTATTCAACTTTGCATCTCTGAATTGATTATTGCTGACCCTTTTTGCTAGCATACTATAAGCCTTCCCAGCTCCACATACATCTACGTCGTGTGTTTGACTCTCCCTGGTAATCGCTCTATCCAAGCTCTGAGAGTTTTTGACTACAACGGTTGCCGATCACCGCCTGCTGCTGGGTAAGAACTGGTAAGAATTTGAGATTTGCTTGACGAATTTGTGATACACCACCACCACTTCTTAGTAGTTTGTAGGATCATATTCTTGTGTGTTTCTATTGCTGCTAACCATGCCAGGATCACAAGCCGACGAGATTTACTGGGAGAACTTATCGAACAAGGAGCTTCATGATAAGTTTCAGCAAATGATGACTGAACAGGTGCAAGATGTGCTGAACAATTTTGAAGAGGCTATGGAGAAGATTAATGGCCTTGAGAAGACGTTCGAAACAAAGCTCGATAACAGATTTATTGAACTACTTGCGCGTCTTCCACCACCGGCTGCACCTGTCGCACCTCTGCAACAACAACAACTACGCCCCCTTCCGAATCAGTATGGACGAGCACAGCGTGTTCCTATTGAGCGAGGACAAAATTCTGGTGCCGCTGCTACTGCTGTTGGTGCTTCTTTGGCTCCTGCTACTGCTCTTGCTGGTACCCAGGAGGATGATGAGTATGCGGGCGATTATGAGGATGAGGTTGATCAAAATCAGATCTACGAGCAGCCACCAGCACCACCACCAGCAGGTCGACCTCAGGTATATATTCGTAATGGTAGGCCTGCACCACCACCTCAGGTACGCGATGATGTCCATATTCCTAAACTGAAATTGAATATTCCACCATTTGAGGGTAGATATGTTCCTGATATATATCTTACTTGGGAGTTAGAAACTGAACAACGATTTACATGTTTACAATATCCTGAGGAGAGACGAGTTGCTGCTGCTGTTTGTGCTTTCACTAGTTTTGCATGTGTATGGTGGTCTGGACATTGTAGATTGTATCCTATTCCAACTACTTGGGCTGCTTTGAAAACTGCTATGCGTACGTGTTGGGTTCCACCATATTATCAACGTGAATTGCTTCAAAAATTGCAGCGTTTAAGACAAGGGAAAAATTCCGTACAAGAATATTATCAGGAATTACAAACAGGCATGATTAGATGTGGTATTGTTGAGGAGAATGAAGCTATGCTTGCACGTTTTCTGGGTGGATTAAATAGAGAGATTCAGACCATTCTAGACTATAAGGAGTATACTAATATCACTCGTTTATTCCATCTTGCTTGTAAAGCTGAACGTGAAGTGCAGGATCGACAAGCATTGGGGCGAACTAACCTTTCTGCAGGCCGACCTTCATCATGGACACCACGTGCATCTTCTACTTCAACTGCACCAGCACCTCCATCTGGTGCCACCTCCAGCCGTGATACAAGAAAACAGGCACAACCACCATTATCTGCCAAGAGCGCACCTGCGGGGCCTGCACAGCGTTCTTCTTCTTCCATGGCATCAACAGGGCACACAAGTGATATTATTTGTCGTCGTTGTAAGGGAGGAGGTCATTATGCGAGAGAATGCAAATCTCCGCGTGTGATGATTGCTACCGCGGATGGTGGATATGAGTCCGCTAGTGACTATGATGAGGAGACTTTGGCTCTTATTACACGTGAAGAACATGGTGGAGATGATTCTAATCATGAGACGCAATACATGGCTCCTGAAGACGCTGACAGGTATGAATGTTTAGTTGCTCAACGTGTTTTGAGTGTGCAGGTCACACAAGCTGAGCAAAATCAGAGGCACAATTTGTGATGAGGACATGACTACCTTGGATATGACCAAAAATATTGCATATATGCATATTTGTCAGGTGATTTCTAGTGCAAACTATTCAATAATCTATTTGTGTTATCCAGAATAAAAATACTTCACACACTTTTGTGTTTTGTCTAATTGCAGGTGTATGGGACATTTGTACAATCCACATATGAAGATAAGGAAGAAAGAGATGTTTATTTGCTGTCCAAAAAGTTCTCTCACGTCACTTTTGGCCCAAGAGAAGATAGAGTCCAAGTCTCTCACGTTCTGGATTCAGATTCGGACTGCACAGACATACCTGACTCAAAACGCACACAAGTTTTTCATACGGACTCCGAATTGGGTGATTCTTTTTTTCTTGGAAACTAGATTTCGTGCACTTTCCAACCCAAGTGGAATCACCTTCAAATTCGTCCGGAGCGTTGAGTTGTGGACGAAACAATCTGATGCTGCAGCAGAATCCGAGTCAAACTACAAGTCCAAAGGTGTTACATCACCTCCACTTGGGCCCATTGGCCTTGTACGACCTAGATTTAGTTTTAGGATGCCTTGGGACGTCCTCCCACCTCCTTGGCTGCCACCCCTTGCTCCTATATAAGTAGATCCATCTAGTAGCTTTTCCTTGGGTTTTGTTTAGATTAAAAGTTTGCCATAGCTGCAACTTCGCGTACTTCGTTTGTGTTCAACGACCAGACAAAGGCGTCACAGAACCCCACCTTGATCAATAAAGCTTTCATCTTATATTAGCAATATCCAGATTGCAATCTCAGTTTCTTGCTTTTTCTTCATTTGCTCGCAGGAAACAGACCCTCGTGGTCAGGTTGATCATGCTCCGGCGTGGTCAATAACCTCTCGGAGTTGGTTTAGCGATTGCTAAGGCGCGACGTCCTCGCACGTTCGTAGTCGGATCGTCAAAGTCGACTGCCACCAAAGCGATATCCATCATCTCATCGAAAGACGGGACACCTTTGCCTCTATCAATTTGTTCCATACCAAGGGAGTTGTGAAGGAACGTTCTGTGCGCGTCATCATAGACGGAGGTAGTTGCAACAACTTGGCTAGCATGGAGATGGTGGAGAAGCTTTCTCTCACCACAAGACCACATCCACATCCTTACTACATCCAATGGTTCAACAATAGCGGCAAGGTTAAGGTAACACGTACTGTTCGTGTGCATTTTAGTATCTCTACATATGCTGATTATGTTGATTGTGATGTGGTACCTATGCAAGCATGTTCCTTATTACTTGGTAGACCATGACAATTTGATAAAAATTCTGTACACCATGGTAGAAACAATCACTATACTCTTGTTCATAAGGATAAAAATATTACTTTGCTTCCTATGACTCCTGATTCCATTTTGAAAGATGATATTAATAGAGCTAATAAAGCACAACAGGAGAAGAATAAGAGTGAAAATCAGATTGTGGCAAAAGAATTTGAGCAACAAATGAAGCCTAATAATAAACCATCTAGTGTTGCTTCTGAAATTAAATTGAAAAGTGCATGTTTATTTGCCACCAAATCTGATATTGATGAGCTAGATTTCAGCAAATCTGTTTGCTATGCTTTTGTGTGCAAAGAGGCATTATTTTCATTCGAGGACGTGCCTTCCTCTTTGCCTCCTGCTGTCACTAACATTTTGCAGGAGTTCGCTGACGTTTTTCCACAAGACGTGCCACCGGGATTACCGCCTATTCGATGGATTGAGCATTAGATTGACTTAATTCCCGGTGCTTCACTGCCAAACCGTGCACCATACCGTACCAATCCAGAGGAGACGAAGGAGATTATGCGTCAAGTACAAGAGCTTCTCGACAAAGGTTATATATGCGAATCCCTTAGTCCTTGTGCTGTTCCTATTATTCTAGTGCCGAAAAAGGATGGTACATCACGTATGTGTGTTGATTGTAGAGGCATTAATAATATTACTATTTGTTATCGTCATCCTATTCCTAGGCTAGATGATATGCTTGATGAATTGAGTGGCTCTACAATATTCTCCAAAATTGATTTGCGTAGTGGCTACCATCAAATTCGTATGAAATTGGGAGATGAATGGAAAACAACATTTAAAACTAAGTTTGGATTATATGACTGGTTAGTCATGCCTTTTGGGTTAACTAATGCACCTAGTACTTTCATGAGATTAATGAACGAAGTTTTACGTGCTTTCATTGGACGATTTGTGGTAGTTTACTTTGATGACATATTGATTTATAGCAGATCTTTGGAAGAACATTTGGAACATTTACGTGCTGTTTTTATTGCTCTACGTGATGCACGTTTGTTTGGTAACCTTGGGAAGTGCACCTTTTGCACCGACCGAGTATCTTTTCTTGGCTATGTTGTTACTCCACAGGGAATTGAAGTTGATAAAGTCAAGATTGAAGCTATTGAGAGTTGGCCGCAGCCCAAAACGGTCACACAAGTGAGGAGTTTTCTTGGCCTCGCTGGATTCTATAGGCGTTTTGTGAGAGATTTCAGCACCATTGCTGCACCTCTCAATGAGCTTACAAAGAAAGATGTGCCTTTTCTTTGGGGTACCGCACAGGAAGAAGCCTTCACGGTATTGAAAGATAAGTTGACACATGCTCCTTTACTCCAACTTCCTGATTTTAATAAGACTTTTGAGCTTGAGTGTGATGCTAGTGGAATTGGATTAGGAGGTGTGTTATTACAAGATGGCAAACCTGTTGCATACTTTTCTGAAAAATTGAGTGGGCCTAGTCTGAATTATTCTACTTATGATAAAGAATTATATGCTCTTGTTCGGACTTTAGAAACATGGCAACATTATTTATGGCCCAAAGAATTTGTTATACATTCTGATCATGAATCATTGAAACATATTAAAAGTCAAGCTAAACTGAATCGTAGACATGCTAAATGGGTTGAATTCATTGAGACTTTCCCTTATGTCATTAAACACAAGAAGGGAAAAGAAAATGTTATTGCTGATGCTTTGTCTCGTCGCTATACTATGCTTTCACAACTTGACTTCAAAATATTCGGTTTGGAGACCATCAAAGATCAATATGTGCATGATGCTGATTTTAAAGATGTAATGCAGAATTGTAAAGAAGGAAGAATGTGGAACAAGTTCGTCGTTAACGATGGATTTGTGTTTCGTGCTAACAAGCTATGCATTCCAGCTAGCTCCGTTCGTTTTTTGTTGTTGCAGGAGGCGCATGGAGGAGGATTAATGGGACACTTTGGCGTGAAAAAGACGAAGGACGTACTTGCTACACATTTCTTTTGGCCAAAGATGAGACGTAATAGAGGCGGGGTGTCCCGATCTTTCGATGAGATGATAACTATCGATTTGGTGGAGACGACTTTGACGATCCGACTACAAACGTGCACGACGTTGCGCCTTAGCAATCGCTAAACCATCTCCGAGAGGTTATTGACCAGGCTGGAGCACGATCAACCTGACCACGAAGGTCTATTCCTGCAAGCAATCGAAGAACGAGCAAGAATATGATAAAGCAATCTGAATATTGCGAATATATATGAAGTATTGATAATGGTGGGGATCCGGAAGCGGTCTTGGTCTGGTCGTTGGACACAAACGAAGTACACGAAGTTGCAATGGCTAACTTTTAACTAAACAAATCCCAAGGAAAAGCTACTAGATGGATCTACTTATATAGGAGCAAGGGGTGGCGGCCAAGGAGGTGGGAGGACGTCCCAAGGCAGCCTAAAACTAAATCTAGGTCGTACAAGGCCAATGGGCCCAAGTGGAGGTGATGTAACACCTTTGGACTTGTAGTTTGACTCGGATTCTGCTGCAGCATCAGATTGTTTCGTCCACAACTCAACGCTCCGGACGAATTTGAAGGTGATTCCACTTGGGTTGGAAAGTGCACGAAATCTAGTTTCCAAGAAAAAAAGAATCACCCAATTCGGAGTCCGTATGAAAAACTTGTGTGCGTTTTGAGTCAGGTATGTCTGTGCAGTCCGAATCTGAATCCAGAACGTGAGAGACTTGGACTCTATCTTCTCTTGGGCCAAAAGTGACGTGAGAGAACTTTTTGGACAGCAAATAAACATCTCTTTCTTCCTTATCTTCATATGTGGATTGTACAAATGTCCCATACACCTGCAATTAGACAAAACACAAAAGTGTGTGAAGTATTTTTGTTCTGGATAACATAAATAGATTATTGAATAGTTTGCACTAGAAATCACCTGACAAATATGCATATATGCAATATTTTTGGTCATATCCAAGGTAGTCATGTCCTCATCATTGAATGTGATGCTAGTGGAATTGGATTAGGAGGTGTGTTATTACAAGATGGCAAACCTGTTGCATACTTTTCTGAAAAATTGAGTGGGCCTAGTCTGAATTATTCTACTTATGATAAAGAATTATATGCTCTTGTTCGGACTTTAGAAACATGGCAACATTATTTATGGCCCAAAGAATTTGTTATACATTCTGATCATGAATCTTTGAAACATATTAAAAGTCAAGCTAAACTGAATCGTAGACATGCTAAATGGGTTGAATTCATTGAGACTTTCCCTTATGTCATTAAACACAAGAAGGGAAAAGAAAATGTTATTGCTGATGCATTGTCTCGTCGCTATACTATGCTTTCACAACTTGACTTCAAAATATTTGGTTTGGAGACCATCAAAGATCAATATGTGCATGATGCTGATTTTAAAGATGTAATGCAGAATTGTAAACAAGGAAGAATGTGGAACAAGTTTGTCGTTAACGATGGATTTGTGTTTCGTGCTAACAAGCTATGCATTCCAGCTAGCTCCATTCGTCTTTTGTTGTTGCAGGAGGCGCATGGAGGAGGATTAATGGGACACTTTGGCGTGAAGAAGACGGAGGACGTACTTGCTACACATTTCTTTTGGCCAAAAATGAGACGGGATGTTGAGCGTTTTATTGCTCGCTGCACTACATGTCAAAAAGCTAAGTCACGACTCAATCCTCATGGTTTATATATGCCTTTGCCTGTACCTAGTGTTCCTTGGGAGGATATATCTATGGACTTTGTTTTAGGTTTACCTCGAACAAAGAAAGGGAGGGATAGCATATTTGTTATCGTGGATAGATTCTCGAAAATGGCACACTTTATACCATGTCATAAAAGCGATGATGCTGTTAATGTTGCTGATTTGTTCTTTCGTGAAATTATTCGCTTGCATGGTGTGCCAAATACTATTGTTTCAGATCGTGATACTAAATTTCTTAGCCACTTTTGGAGATGTTTATGGGCTAAGTTGGGGACTAAACTGCTTTTTAGTACTACTTGTCACCCCCAAACTGATGGACAAACTGAAGTAGTCAATAGAACGTTGTCTACTATGCTTAGGGCTGTTTTGAAGAATAATAAGAAAATGTGGGAGGAATGCTTGCCTCATATTGAATTTGCTTATAATCGTTCATTGCATTCTACTACTAAGATGTGCCTTTTTGAAGTTGTGTATGGTTTCCTACCTCGTGCACCTATTGATTTGTTGCCTCTTCCATCTTCGGACAAGGTTAATTTTGATGCTAAACAACGTGCTGAATTGATTTTAAAAATGCATGAGTTAACTAAGGAAAACATTGAGCGCATGAATGCTAAATATAAACTTGCTGGAGATAAGGGTAGAAAACATGTTGTGTTTGCACCGGGAGATCTTGTTTGGTTACATTTGCGTAAGGATAGATTTCCTGATTTGCGCAAATCAAAGTTAATGCCACGTGCTGATGGTCCCTTTAAGGTGTTAGAGAAAATAAATGATAATGCATATAAACTTGAGCTACCTGCAGATTTTGGGGTTAGTCCCACTTTTAACATTGCAGATTTGAAGCCTTATTTGGGTGAGGAAGATGAACTTCCGTCGAGGACGACTTCATTTCAAGAAGGGGAGGATGATGAGGACATCAATACAATTGTTACACCCACAGGCCCTGCTGCTATACATACTGGACCAATTACTAGAGCTCGTGCACGCCAACTAAATTACCAGGTACTTTCGTTTCTTGGTAATGATTCTAATGTTCATGAGAATATGATGCTGCCTAAATTGGATACATTTGTTTTGCTTACAAATGAAGGGCCTAGCTTGGAGAAGGATGAACATTGGAGCAAGAACAAGCATGGAGATGATGGCATGCGCAAGGGAAACAAGAACGGAGTTACAAGTGATGATTTCAGGACTTTGAAGCCACCATAATGGGTGCATGAAGCCTTGGACGAAATATACAAGATGCCACTTCATAAATTTCGTCCCGAGGCTATTTTAGGTGCTGCGACACCTTATTATTGGGCCAGGCCCATGTAATTTTGAAATACATAAGTATAGGCTATTTTTAGAGTCCGTATGTGTGGGGAAACAAGAGATAGGGTTGATTTCGGACCCCTCCACCAAGGGCCACGAAATTCCCCCCTCTTCCTCCATATATACAGCCCTTAGGGCATCGTTTAGGCTTCGGGTTTTGTTTAGATTAAAAGTTCGCCATAGCTGCAACTTCGCGTACTTTGTTTGTGTTCAACGACCAGACAAAGGCGTCACAGAACCCCACCTTGATCAATAAAGCTTTCATCTTATATTCGCAATATCCAGTTTGCAATCTTAGTTTCTTGCTTGTTCTTCGTTTGCTCGCAGGAAACAGACCCTCGTGGTCAGGTTGATCGTGCTCCGGCGTGGTCAATAACCTCTCGGAGTTGGTTTAGCGATTGCTAAGGCGCGACGTCCTCGCACGTTCGTAGTCGGATCGTCAAAGTCGACTTCCACCAAAGCGATATCCATCATCTCATCGAAAGACGGGACACCTTTGCCTCTATCATAAGATGAAAGCTTTATTGATCAAGGTGGGGTTCTGTGACGCCTTTGTCTGGTCGTTGAACAGAAACGAAGTACGCGAAGTTGCAGCTATGGCGAACTTTTAATCTAAACAAAACCCAAGGAAAAAGCTACTAGATGGATCTACTTATATAGGAGCAAGGGGTGGCAGCCAAGGAGGTGGGAGAACGTCCCAAGGCAGCCTAAAACTAAATCTAGGTCGTACAAGGCCAATGGGCCCAAGTGGAGGTGATGTAACACCTTTGGACTTGTAGTTTGACTCGGATTCTGCTGCAGCATCAGATTGTTTCGTCCACAACTCAACGTTCCGGACGAATTTGAAGGTTATTCCAATTGGGTTGGAAAGTGCACGAAATCTAGTTTCCAAGAAAAAAAGAATCACCCAATTCGGAGTCCGTATGAAAAACTTGTGTGCGTTTTGAGTCAGGTATGTCTGTGCAGTCCGAATCTGAATCCAGAACGTTAGAGACTTGGACTCTATCTTCTCTTGGGCCAAAAGTGACGTGAGCGAACTTTTTGGACAGAAAATAAACATCTCTTTCTTCCTTATCTTCATATGTGGATTGTACAAATGTCCCATACACCTGCAATTAGACAAAACACAAAAGTGTGTGAAGTATTTTTGTTCTGGATAACATAAATAGATTATTGAATAGTTTGCACTAGAAATCACCTGACAAATATGCATATATGCAAAATTTTTGGTCATATCCAAGGTAGTCATGTCCTCATCAGTATTACAAGAGTTGATCTACCACGAGATCGTAGAGTCTAAACCCTAGAAGCTAGCCTATGATGATTATGATTGTTGTGATTGTCCCTATGCGGACAAAACCCTCCGGTTTATATAGACACCGGAGGGGGCTAGGGTTTATACAGAGTCGGTTAGAAAGAAGGAGATCTAATATCCGGATCGCCAAGCTTGTCTTCCACGCAAAGGAGAGTCCCATCCAGACACGGGAAGAAGTCTTGAGTCTTGTATCTTCACAGTCCAACAGTCCGGCCAAAGTATATAGTTCGGCTGTCCGGATACCCCCTAGTCCAGGACTCCCTCAGTAGCCCCTGAACCAGGCTTCAATGACGATGAGTCCGATGCGTAGGTCGTCTTCGACATTGCAAGGCGGGTTCCATCTCCGAATACTCCAAAGCATATTTAAGGATTGCATTCGGCTCTGTGGGATAACTTCCGCACACCATCGTAGAGGGCACAACCCCCACACAAATTTGATCTGCTGATAGTTTCTCTGGCGGGGAGCCCTTACATCGTGGCCTCTCCCTTACGAACCGATTTTCTTGGCCTGCCTCGACACACGTTGCGAGGCGGTTTTATAGGCACGCCTTGCCAAAGCAGAGATCGTGTTCCTCTTATTGTGGGATCCTCCATTAATACGGTTGTGTGCAACCCCATGACGCCTGTAGGTATGACTCCGTGTCTTTAGGTAAGTCCCAAGTGGTTACGCTGAGGACGCTTGATATTCACCCCCTTTATAAAGGGGTCGAGGCCTATCCCTCTTTTTTACCACTCTTGTGCCTTTTCGCCTCTCGAATTCTAACACCCGAAGCCCAAGCTCAAGCACTTCGGATATGCAATCATGTCCGGATCCAACCTTCAAGGCTGGTGGATGGCCTCCTCGATCACAGAGGAGGGAATCGCGAAGCTTAGGGAGGTCAAATATCTGAGCGCTGACATCAAGCACAGGCTTCCTGCTCCAGGGTAGGTCATCCCTACTCTCGAGCCCAACGAGAGCATCATATTTGTTTCTCACTTCCTCCGCGGCTTAGGCTTCACCCTTGATCCCTTTGTGAGAGGGATCATGTTCTATTACGGGCTAGATTTTCATGATCTAGCTCCGGACGCCATCCTCCACATCTCGTCGTTCATCGTTGTGTGCAAGGCTTTTCTCCACGTCACCCCACACTTTGGCTTATGGCTCAAGACCTTCAATGTGAAACCGAAGATGATTGAGGGGCGACACGCGGAGTGCGGAGGTGATGTAATACGCAGGAACGCCGACGCCCCATGGCCAGAGGGCTCCTTCCCAGAGGTGTCCGATCTATGGCAACGGAGGTGGTTTTACGTCACGGCTCCCAGAGGGACAATGTGGGTAGCTGCCCCCGACTTCCGTTCGGGCCCTCCTCCTCAACTGGCGTCATGGACCAATGTAGAACAGGATTGGGGGCCTACTAATGATGTAGCAACACTGCAGAGCCGTATCCGAGAGCTTCTTGAGAGGGACACTAGTCTTGTCAGCATAATTCCGGTAATTCTAGTCCGACGGATGTTGCCGTGCAAACACCGGCCTCTCCGGATGTGGGAGTTCAATCTTCAAGGTCCACGGACTATTCTGCACTTCTTCGGCCTGACGCTCGAAGGGATGTGTAAGTTATTCTTCGGACCACAAGTAGACTGTCCGGACACCACCGAGGATGCGGGCCTGAGCTACAATCGCCCAGATACCCAAGTAAGTAACCCAGGAACCGAACACTTCATTTATATTTATCATCACATTATTCTGAAAATCCTCCGTGGCCAGGAATGGCTCAGCAAGGCGGAGAGAATGAGGTGTCTGGCGCCACTTCCCGAAGGCTCGCCTAGTCCTGCCATAGCCAAGATGCTTGGTCATGTGCTAAGTAAAGTGCCCTCGGGGAAAGGCGAAGGGAAGAACAGAGAAGCAGAACTTCACACATTGCACATCCAAACCGGAGGAATTGCTACCTCCCCAAAGGAAGGTAGTCAGGAAGGGGAATCTAAGGTCTCCTCCCCTCGCGGGAAGAAGAGGGCCGCCTCCGAAGACTTGGAGATGGAGGTGCCCAGACAAGGGAAGAAAACTTCACCAGGGGGACCTACCCCGAAGGGCATCTTCACCGCGCCAGGCCCGCAAACGGGCCAGCCCTCAACCGAGTTGTAAGTTAATCGTAGATACAAAGCTAGTGCTTCCTCCTCCAATAATAGTAACCAGGATCCATTCTTTGCAGTCCGGCTAGCAGCTCTTCTCGACAGAGTTCGTCTTCGGGGGATCTCTTTCCGGAGATGATGGAGAGTGAAACCTCACCAACATCTACGCCTCATGGGGCGGGCGACCCCGACGTGTCATCACGGAGGAGTCTAGATTTGCCGAGGGCATAAGCTAGTACTTTGGCCGCCCTGAGCCCAGAGTGTTCGGCTCCCATGGGGGGCGATAAGGAAGGTCCGACAAAGTTTGGCAACCGGCCGGATACGCTGTCGGGCCTTCTGGAGCGAGCTGCTCTCTCGGAGGATCACCGTTCACTAATGTGTATGGTGCTTGACAAGATTTCATCCGCCACAAGCAGGTTGAATGAAGCTTTTACGAGCCTGCTCAAAGGCTTTGAGGTATGTAACGAAATACATAATTCTTGATTATGGCACACGCGCTAGGTGTGCTCCATATGGATAGTAGCCCCTGAGACTCTGGTTGCCAGCCCAAGGCGGCAAACGGAGGATCACCTCATTGAGTAATGATCATACTGTGTTTATGCACAGGTGGCTAAGGGTCCGGCAGCCGACCGGTCCATTGAAGTCGCCGAACTGAGGCGACAGATTGGAGTTATTGATGTCGATATCACACTTGTGAATGAGCGGCTTAATAAGTCACAAGGTATGTGCTCTACTTTCCTTATTTGTTAGAGGAAAAACCAAGAGGAGCATAATGGTAATGTTATATGCTTGGACTGTAGACGGAGCTGCTGCCGTGGAAGCCCTGAGGGTGGAACTTTCCCTGGCCAAGGAACAAGCCCGGGCTAGCAATGCGGCTTCCCTAAAGGCAGCCGAAGAGTTGAGAGCCGAACAGGGTGCTCGTCGCCGAAGCAAAGACAAAATAGCCGAGATGGCTGTGGAGCTGAAAAATGCCGCCGACCGGTATGAGCTCCTTGAAAAAGATAATAAGGCTAATTCGGCTGACCTGAAAAGGCTCTTGATGTAGCCAAGGAGACGCGTTCTGGAATTAGGGATGCACGGGAGGAGCTTCGATAGGCCGGAGAAATCGCGGCTGGAAACCCTTATTTGTTGCGGATGAAGTTTTTAGATCCGAAGTACACTCCTCTGGATCGATGCTGGAGTCCTGCAGACGCCTATGCGGATCTGGCGAAGAGTACGGCTGATGCGGCCATGTTTTTCGGGGATCAAAAAGATAATGAAGTGGAAAAGTTGTTTTGGTCACAATTCAGTGCTCCAACGCGCACATTGCTGTTGAGTGAGAGGATGGCTGCTGTGGCCGAGCTCCATAGGCTGTCCGGTCTTGCAATGAGGTCTGTAATAGACCATCTGTGGCCGAAGGGGCCTAAGCCGGACAGTTATTTTGGTTTAGTGCAACAATTCCTTGGTGCCGTATCACGGATCGATGCCATGAAGAGGTCGGCGTGCATAGAGGGTGCACGGATGGCTCTTGCCCGCATTAAAGCATATTGGACCGATATGCAGGCCACCATCATTGCGACCCAGAATCCGGCGGGAGGCCAGGATCCGGCCGAGCACTACCTTGAGCAGGTAGTCGAAGGAGCTCGCTTAATAGAGGCTCAGTGCTTGAAGAATGTCATGTTCGAGTGACAAATCATTTCATTGTAAAAACAATGTTATTTGGATTATGGAGGCTATGTTTATACTTTTCGCCTGAAAGTGTTATTGTGCCTCATGTGCGACCGTTTTATGTATATATGCAATTTTGAAAGTTAGCAGTCGTTGGCTTCAGCCCCCACGCATATAATGCGGGGGTGTTCGCGAAAATAGGCGTAATCACACTTGATCCAACGTCTTGGTCCATTAAGGAGGTGATCGCACGTCGAACTAGGCAACCGGACTATATAGCTTTAACACTTTCACTTAGCCATAGGAGTTTGACGGTGGGGCTACTATGTAGCCCCTGGTACTTTTGCGTGCATCCGAATATGGGTGCATATGTACATGACCGGGGAATGGTCCTTCGTTAATGCGGAGGAATCCTAAAGATTCCGCTGAGTCTTCGAGTGGTTGAACAGTCTCTCGCTATATCATGACAGTCAGTTTTCGGCTTTCTCTACTGAGGTGCTCATCCGGAATAACCAGGGCACAATCGCAGTAGTTCTCCTTTGGCCGCCCTAGACGATAAGCATGGAACATAAGGCAGCAAACCCAGGAGTCGGGCAAACCCAACATTTGACCAAAGACATGATTCGGAGCTGATGCATATAAGGCCAAACTCGCGACGCCGAACACTCCTGATGGTATTCGGACTTTATAACATATAGTGGGCTGAGTAACGCCCTTTATTATGAACCCTGTATTTCCAGGTACGTGCATTAGTCTGTCATGGCGAAATGCCAATAAAGGCAGTATCCTCTGTGGGTGTAGTACCCATGGGATGTGTAAGCAACAAGAGACAATAAAGAAGGTTTACACAGGGGCTTAATCTAAAGAGAAACCTTTGAGCGGGGCCCTGCTGCACGTTTGCGCCTTTGTCTTTGTTGTGTCATGTCCTAGGAGGGTGTCGCACGAATGGTGCCTACAAAAAAAGGAAAACTCGTGTAGAAGAGTATGACGTAAGCGTGTGAAGAATTGGCTATCACCAATGGATAGTAAAGGTGTAAGACATCGGCCTGTTAATAAGGCCAAGCCAACAATTGGGCTTTATTAAATATCAATAGCCCCTGGTGTCCTCTATGGGGTTACATGTGTGGCGCCCAAATTCGGTTTATCTGGGCTAACGGACTCGTCTAACCGTGTTCGCGGTCTTAACGACCAATCATGCTTTCTGGTATTAGAGGCCGCTTAGAATCCGGCTGTTGGAGCCGTCTCATACTCTTCCGTGCATAAGGAATGCTCTGTATTTCCGTTGACAGTGATGACGCCACGTGGACCAGGCATCTTGAGTTTAAGGTAGGCGTAGTGCGGTATTGCGTTGAAGCGGGCAAAGGCCGTTCTCCAGAGCAATGCATGATAACCACTTTGGAGGGGGGTGTCGGTGTCAAAACCGGCGGATCTCGGGTAGGGGGTCCCGATCTGTGCGTCTTAGGCTGATGGTAACAAGAAGCAAGGGACACAATGTTTACCCAGGTTCGGGCCCTCTCGATGGAGGTAAAACCCTACTTCCTGCTTGATTAATATTAAAGATATGTGTAGTACAAGAGTAGATCTACCACGAGATCGTAGAGGCTAAACCCTAAGAGCTAGCCTATGATGGTATGATTGTAATTGTGATCGACCTTGTAAGGACCATCCTCTCCGGTTTATATAGACACCGGAGAGCTAGGGTTTACATGGAGTCGGTTACAAGGAAGGAAACATAATATCCGGATCGCCAAGCTTGTCTTCCACGCAAAGGAGAGACCCATCCGGACACGAGCCGAAGTCTTTAGTCTTGTATCTTGCCGCTTCTATAGTCCGGATGATGAATATAGTATGGCTGTCCGGATACCCCCGTATCCAGGACTCCCTCAGTAGCCCCTGAACCAGGCTTCAATGATGATGAGTCCGGCGCGCAGTCTTGTCTTCGGCATTGCAAGGCGGGTTACTCCTCCGAATACTCCAAGATTGTTATCGAACATGTAGACCGTGTCCAGATCTGCAAGATGATCTTCACATACCCTAGCATATATCCATTCTGCTGGCAATTTTTGCACGTCGTGCCCTTGCATCGTGGCCTGGTCCAATACGAACCGGCGTCTCCTGCTCCACCTCGACTCGCGTTGCGAGGCAGTTTTATTGGCATGTCCTGCCAAAGGAGAGATCATGTCCCCCTTAATACGGGCTCTTTTATCAATATGGGCATACGTGACCCCACGGCGACCGTTGGTATGATTCCGTGTATTTTAGATAAGTCTCAAGCGGTCACGCTGAGGACTCTTGGTATTCATCCCTTTTATAAAGGGGTTAAGGCCTACGCCTCTTCTCCACCTCTCCTACCCCTTCTCGCACCTCGAGCTCCAGCACCCAAAACCTAAGCTCCAACGCCCCAGGTCCCCCAGTATGTTCGGATCCGACGCAATAGGCCGGTGGGCGGCCTCCTCGATTCAAGAGGAGGACATTGCGAAGCTTAGGGAGGTTGGATACCTGACCGCCGATATCCAGCACAGGCTTCCTACTCCGGGGCAAGTTATCCCCACGCCGGAGCCCAACGAGAGCGTCGTGTTTATCCCTCACTTCCTCCGAGGCCTGGGCCTCACCCTCAAACCCTTTGTGAGGGGGCTCATGTTCTAGTATGGGTTGGATTTTCACGATCTGGCTCCAGACGCCATCCTCCACATCTCGTCTTTCATTATTGTGTGTGAGGCTTTTCTCCATGTCAACCCACACTTCGGCTTATGGCTGAAGACCTTCAATGTGAAGCCGAAGATGATCGAGGGGCGACATGCGGAGTGCGGAGGCGCTATAATAAGCAGCAACGCTGATGCTCCATGGCCAGAGGGTTCTTTTCCAAAAGTATCCGACGTATTGCAACGGAGATGGTTCTATGTCACTGCTCCCAGAGGCACAAAGTGGGTAGCTGCCCCTGAGTTCCGCTCAGGTACTCCATCACAGTTGGCGTCTTGGACCGATGTGGGACGAAATTATGGGCCTGCTGGCGATGTACTAGAACTGCAGAATCGCATCCGGGAGCTTATTGAGAGGGACATAAATCTTGTCAGCATAATTCAGGTATTGCTAGTCCGACGGATGTTTCCGTGCAAACGTCGGCCTCTCCGGGTGTGGGAGTTTAATCGGGAGGGTCGCTGACTATTAAGCACTTTTTCGGCCTGACGCTCGAAGGGATGTGCAAGTTATTCTTCGGAATACATGTAAAGTGTCCGTACACCATCGAGGATGCGTGCCTAAGCTACAATCGCCTAGATGCCCAAGTAAGTAACCTTAAAGCCGGACACTTCATTTATATTTATCATAACCATTATTCTGAAAATCCTTCCGTGGCCAGGAATGGCTCAACAAGGCGGAGAGAATCAGGTGTCCGGTGCCACTTCCTGAAGGCTTGCCTGGTCCCACTATTGCAAAGATGCTGGGCCGGGCGCTCAGCAAAATCCCTTCAGGGAAAGGCGAAGGAAAGGGCAGTGAAGCCAAACTTCATGCGCTACGCATCCAGACCGGGGAAATCGCTACCCCTGCTATGGAGGATAGCCGGAAAGGGGAGGCCAAAGCCTCCTCCCCACGCGGGAAGTAGAGGGCTGCCTCCGAAGATTTGGAGGCGTAGATGCCCAAGCAAGGGAAGAAAGCATCACCAGGGGGCTCTGCCGCGACGGGCACCCTCACCTCGTCATGCCCTCCAACGAGCCAGCCCTCCAACGAGCCGTAAGTTATTCATTAATTCGAAGGTGTGATGTTACTCCGAGACCCATAACCAGGACTTCGTTTTTTGTAGTCCGACGAGCAGCTCTTCTCAACAGAGTTCGTCTTCGGGGGACCTTCATCCGGAGATGATGGAGAGTGAGACTCCACCCAACTCTCCGCCTCATGAGGCGGGCGACACGGAAGTGTCATCACGGAGGAGTCCGAATCTGCTGAAGCCGGAGGGTAATACGTCAGCCGCCCTGAGCCCGGAGCGTTTGGCTCCCACGGGGGGCGATGAGAAGGGTCCGGCATAGTTCAGTGTCCGACCGAACATACTGACGGGCCGTTTGGAGCAAGCCGCGCTCTCGGAGGAGCACCGCTCTTTAATGAGCATGGTGCTCACGAAGATTTCATCCGCTACCCGCGGTTTGAATGAGGCATTTATAAGCCTGCTCAAAGGCTTTGAGGTATGTAGTGAGAAATGCACAATTTTTGCTTATGAAGTGCGCACTAGGTGTGCTTCCTATAGATAGTAGCCCATGAGACTCTGGTTGCCCGCCAGAGGCGGCAAACGGGGGATTGTATACTAATGTCTGCGCCGTACATGTGCGCAGATATACAAGGATCAGGCAGCCGACCAGTCTGTTGAAGTTGCCGAACTGAGGAGGCAGATCAGATCCATCGATGCCGATATCACGCTGGTGAATAAACGGCTGGAGGAGTCACAAGGTATGTGCTATGCTTCCCTTATTATGATGTATAGGAAATGTAAGAGGGGCATAATAATAATGCGATGTGTTTGCACTGCAGATGGTGCTGCTGCCGTGGAGGCCCTGAGGGCGGAACTTGCTCAAGCCAAGGAACAAGCTCGGGCTAGCAATGCGGCTGCCCTAAAGGCGGCCAAAGAATTGAGAGCCGAATAGGCTGCTCATCGCCAAAGCGAAGAAAAGATAGCCGAAATGGCTGGGGAGTTAAAGAATGCCGCCGACCGGTACGCACTCCTCGAAAAGGAGAATAAGGCTAGTTCGGCCGAGCTGGACAACACTACAAAAAAACACTTCCGTGATGATACGTGTTTGTCACAGTAGGCCACGTTTTTTGTCATGCATGTACATCCATGAAAAATTTATGACAGAATCAAGATAGTCATACCTGTGCTGTCGTAGAAGTGTTCCATGACACTACCAAAATTATCATCACGGAAGTGTCCACTTCCATGACGATAAATCACGCGTCACAGAACTGCTTTCGTCAAGGGTGACTGACACATGGCATCCACAGTAACGGAACGCCGTTAAGCTATCAGGTCGGGTTTTGGATCCGATAACCCGTTAACATCCCCGACCAATGGGGATTTTCCACATGTAAAATCATCATTGGCTGGAGGAAACACGTGTGGGTTCACCGTTGGGGTAGATGTCATCCGCTCATTGGACCGAAGGCGCCTATGATACGGCGACACGTGGCACGCCCCAACAAAGGCCCATTCCTGTAAAAAGGTTGGCCCGTTTGACTTGGTCAAAAGGTGGCGGGCCGGCCCACGGAAAGCCTGTTAACGGCCTGTTCGTATATAGCCCATTTACAGCCCGCTAACCTAGGGCCCGTTACGCCCTATCCGAATTAGGCCCAGTAGCGTCATCTGGGCCATCCAATACGATTCAGCCCGTTTTAACTTCCGGCCCGTGTGTGGCCCATGACTTCTTTCGGCCCATATGAGGACCTTTGTAACTCTTGTCCCATTAACTTCCCGTGGTGAAACTGGCCCGTAGTGAACAGTGTACCACTTTATACCCATTAACGGCCCGTTATTCCATTGGGCCGTTTCCAGCCCAAGTTATCTTTCGGCCTTCTCAGGGCCCATTGATTCTTGGGCTCATTTGCAGCATTCAGTTACATACGGCACGTTACTGTCATTTTTTGCTTGTGGGCCAAATTCAACCCGTCGTTATAGTCGGCCCGTTTGCGGACCGTTAATACGTTGGGCCGTTTTCATGTCAAAAAAACTTGTTGGGTTGTTTTCATAGAGTTATCAAATACGGCCTATTAACGGCCCGTTATGGTCCACGAATAGTACGACCCATGATTGGCGAAATGATGATACGCCCCGTAGAAGGCCCATGGATCCTACGGCCCGTATGAGGCCCATGGATAGTACGGCCCGTAGAACGCCCATGGACCCTATGGCCCGTAGAAGGCCCAATGATCCCTAAGGCCCGTATAGAAGGCCGATGGATCCTATGGCCCGTATAGAAGGCCAATGGTCCTACGGCCGAATGAAGGCCCATGGATCATACGGCCTGCAGGAGGCCCATGGTTACAACAGTCCGTGTGTTGCCATGATTATTTTGGCCTAGTTACCAAAAATAGGCTATTGTGGCCACTAGAAAAACACAGAAAAAGAACTGCAGTGACTACAAGCAAACAACTAAACAAGACAATAAGGAAATAAATAAGCAAGCAATTAAGGCTAGCCCATTACCGCTATTACACATATTACATCCACTGGGCATCAAAGTTCGCCACCAGTGCAAATATAGGGAACAAAGCAGCATATTACATACACTTGGCCGTCAAAATTGTCCACCAGTGCACAGAAACGTGGTAGCAAAACAAGAGCATAACTGAAACAAATTCAGAAGAGCTCAAGAAATGTTATCCTGGGTATCCACCATGATAGAGGCGGGGTGTCCCGATCTTTCGATGAGATGATAACTATCGATTTGGTGGATATGACTTTGACGATCCGACTACAAACGTGCACGACGTTGCGCCTTAGCAATCGCTAAACCAATCTCCTGAGGTTACTGACGATGCCGGAAGCACGGTCAGCCTGACCACGAAGGTCTATTCCTGCAAGCAATCGAAGAACGAGCAAGAATATGATAAAGCAATCTGAATATTGCAAATATATATGAGGTATTGATAATGGTGGGGATCCGTAAGCGGTCTTGGTCTGGTCGTTGGACACAAACGAAGTACACGAAGTTGCAATGGCTAACTTTTAACTAAACAAATCCCAAGCAAAAGCTACTAGATGGATCTACTTATATAGGAGCAAGGGGGGGCAGCCAAGGAGGTGGGAGGACGTCCCAAGTCAGCCTAAAACTAAATCTAGGTCGTACAAGGCCAATGGGCCCAAGTGGAGGTGATGTAACACCTTTGGACTTGTAGTTTGACTCGGATTCTGCTGCAGCATCAGATTGTTTCGTCCACAACTCAACGCTCCGGACGAATTTGAAGGTGATTCCAATTGGGTTGGAAAGTGCACGAAATCTAGTTTCCAATGCAAAAAGAATCACCCAATTCGGAGTCCGTATGAAAAACTTGTGTGCGTTTTGAGTCAGGCATGTCTGTGCAGTCCGAATCTGAATCCAGAACGTGAGAGACTTGGACTCTATCTTCTCTTGGGCCAAAAGTGACGTGAGAGAACTTTTTGGACAGAAAATAAACATCTCTTTCTTCCTTATCTTCATATGTGGATTGTACAAATGTCCCATACACCTGCAATTAGACAAAACACAAAAGTGTGTGAAGTATTTTTGTTCTGGATAACATAAATAGATTATTGAATAGTTTGCACTAGAAATCACCTGACAAATATGCATATATGCAATATTTTTGGTCATATCCAAGGTAGTCATGTCCTCATCATCCTCCCCTTCTTGAAAATAAAGCCGTGCTCGGCGTTGCTTAATCTGAAATGTGGCTAACAAAAGAGACAAGGTGTACATGTTGTATATGTATATGTCATCCATTTTTACTTCCCTTGATTTTTGCATATATGACACATGAATAGATGAGTAACTTGCATAGTTCATAAAATCTAAAGCCAAAAAATTAGCACAAGAAGTAGAAGGCATGAAAATATTGCAACTCAGTTTGCACATATAAGTGAAGCTCTTATTCATTTCAAAAGATTGACAATGTTCATCATTAAACCATCCCAACATTGGTGAATAAACCTTACTTGCATCAAATTTACATGCTACAACATGCTTAAATACGCAAACATGCAATAAGTCATTCAACACAGAATCATCACCAAGATTAGAGGTCATATCAAAATGATTAAACATTGGTTCTTTTGCATCAATAGTTAATTCAATGGGTGCACTCAAAATTGTTGGTATTTCAGTTGTTTGATCACATAGCAAAGTCAAATTATCAACGTAGTCCTCTAAAATAGGTGGTGTGATCAAAGTAGTGGGTAGTTCATCAGATGGTGCATTCAAATTGACAAGGCATTCATCATTCTCATGTAGAGATGGAAGATCAGTACCTTTGTCATTACCTCTTATGATCAACTCAGATGATGTAGCCACTCTCGGGGGCGATGTGTCACATGGTGGAGGTGATGTAGTCCTGACAACAACGGATGTGGTTGTCATAGTATGCTTAGTAGTTGAAGGAACAATCATATCAACTCTTGGAATGTGCACCGTGCGCTTGTTCTCCTCGTGGCCAACACGTCGTTTTATTTCCTGTTCAGCTTTGCAAGCAAGATGAAACAAATGGTCCATAGGATAACACTCTTCATGAATTAGTATCTCTTGAATATCACGGTTTAATCCTCCCCAAAATCTTGAATATCAGCTCTGATACCACTTGATAGAGGCGGGGTGTCCCGATCTTTCGATGAGATGATAACTATCGATTTGGTGGAGACGACTTTGACGATCCGACTACAAACGTGCACGACGTTGCGCCTTAGCAATCGCTAAACCAACTCCGAGAGGTTATTGACCACGCCGGAGCACAATCAACCTGACCACGAAGGTCTATTCCTGCAAGCAATCGAAGAACAAGCAAGAATATGATAAAAGCAATCTGAATATTGCGAGTATATATGAAGTATTGATAAAGGTGGGATCCGTAAGCGGTCTTGGTCTGGTCGTTGGACACAAACGAAGTACACGAAGTTGCAATGGCTAACTTTTAACTAAACAAATCCCAAGGAAAAGCTACTAGATGGATCTACTTATATAGGAGCAAGGGGTGGCGGCCAAGGAGGTGGGAGGACGTCCCAAGGCAGCCTAAAACTAAATCTAGGTCGTACAAGGCCAATGGGCCCAAGTGGAGGTGATGTAACACCTTTGGACTTGTAGTTTGACTCGGATTCTGCCGCAGCATCAGATTGTTTCGTCCACAACTCAACGCTCTGGACGAATTTGAAGGTGATTCCAATTGGGTTGGAAAGTGCACGAAATCTAGTTTCCAACAAAAAAAGAATCACCCAATTCGGAGTCCGTATGAAAAACTTGTGTGCGTTTTGAGTCAGGTATGTCTGTGCAGTCCGAATCTGAATCCAGAACGTGAGAGACTTGGACTCTATCTTCTCTTGGGCCAAAAGTGACGTGAGAGAACTTTTTGGACAGCAAATAAACATCTCTTTCTTCCTTATCTTCATATGTGGATTGTACAAATGTCCCATACACCTGCAATTAGACAAAACACAAAAGTGTGTGAAGTATTTTTGTTCTGGATAACATAAATAGATTATTGAATAGTTTGCACTAGAAATCACCTGACAAGTATGCATATATGCAATATTTTTGGTCATATCCAAGGTAGTCATGTCCTCATCATCCTCCCCTTCTTGAAAATAAAGCCGTCCTCGGCGTTGCTTAATCTGAAATGTGGCTAACAAAAGAGACAAGGTGTACATGTTGTATATGTATATGTCATCCATTTTTACTTCCCTTGATTTTTGCATATATGACACATGAATAGATGAGTAACTTGCATAGTTCATAAAATCTAAAGCCAAAAAATTAGCACAAGAAGTAGAAGGCATGAAAATATTGCAACTCAGTTTGCACATATAAGTGAAGCTCTTATTCATTTCAAAAGATTGACAATGTTCATCATTAAACCATCCCAACATTGGTGAATAAACCTTACTTGCATCAAATTTACATGCTACAACATGCTTAAATACGCAAACATGCAATAAGTCATTCAACACAGAATCATCACCAAGATTAAAGGTCATATCAAAATGATTAAACATTGGTTCTTTTGCATCAATAGTTAATTCAATGGGTGCACTCAAAATTGTTGGTATTTCAGTTGTTTGATCACATGGCAAAGTCAAATTATCAACGTAGTCCTCTAAAATAGGTGGTGTGATCAAAGTAGTGGGTAGCTCATCAGATGGTGCATTCAAATTGACAAGGCATTCATCATTCTCATGTAGAGATGGAAGATCAGTACCTTTGTCATTACCTCTTATGATCAACTCAGATGATGTAGCCACTCTCGGGGGCGATGTGTCACATGGTGGAGGTGATGTAGTCCTGACAACAACGGATGTGGTTGTCATAGTATGCTTAGTAGTTGAAGGAACAATCATATCAACTCTTGGAATGTGCACCGTGCGCTTGTTCTCCTCGTGGCCAACACGTCGTTTTATTTCCTGTTCAGCTTTGCAAGCAAGATGAAACAAATGGTCCATAGGATAACACTCTTCATGAATTAGTATCTCTTAAATATCACGGTTTAATCCTCCCCAAAATCTATCCATAAAATCATCTTCACTTTCTTCTAAAGAGGAATGCAACAAGGTAGTTTGTAAATCATCATAATATTTTGTTACAGTTTCACTACCTTGTTTTAAGTGTTGCAACTTCTTAATCATGTCACGAGTATAATAAGCAGGGACGAAAGTATGTCGCATGGCAAGTTTCAAATCATCCCAAGTAGTAGGTATATAATCAGGGTGTAACCGACAATATTCACTCCATCAAACCAAAGCATAACCAGTGAAAGAACCAACCGCAACCTTAACCTTTTTATGTTCATTGAAATTATGGGAAGCAAATATATTTTTTATGTCGAACTCCCATTCAATATATAAAGCAGGTTTAAAACGGCCATTAAATGGTGGTATAGATACATTAACCTGATCATGTGCATTTGGATGTTTGTGCACCTCTCGTGACGGTTGTGGTATTTGCAAAGGTGGTGGCACGTCTCCCGCGATTGACAAAGCCCATGAATTGACTCTGGATCCTGTCATGATTAGTAGAACAAGAAACAAAACCCAAAAATAATGTTCCTATAACTACTAGGATGTGGTGGTAAAACGCTCACAGTAAAGCAAATATCAACGTCTTACAAGTTCTTACCATGCAGCAGGCGATGATCGGCAACCAGCGGTGTCAAGTAACTCCGAATATTGAGTAAAGCGATTGCCAGGGGAGCGTACGTACACACGGTGTAGAAATATGTGGAGCTGGGTTGGCTATATATGGTAGCAAAAGATTAGCAATAATCAATTCAAAGATGCAATGTTGAATAAACGCTCAACAACGATACTGTGCTGGTCCTAGGCTAGACCGGACTAGAGACGCGAGCCTAGAACACTAATGAGGTCACGGCGTAGTACAACTAGCATCAATGAAGGATACTAAGTAGATCTTGACAGCAAGATATAAGTGAAGATCACAACGGCAGTGAAGATAATGATGAAAAACAACTGCCAAGCAGGATATACAACAACTCTCTCTCCAACTTTCCTCTTGAAAAGTTTGAGACAATTTTCTGATAAATTCTTTCAAAGAGTGCTACTAACTCAAGCTTTCCAATGCAAAAAGAATCACTCAATTCCGAGTTGATATGAGGAGTCAAAGAATTCTAAAACTGGCCCGAAAAATTGGAACAAGTTGTGTTCACGAACTTCGGAGGGCAAAAAGACCTATTTAGAAGCCGATTTTGAGGTGTCAAATATTGAACTAGCTTCTGCAACTATTTAGATGCGGCTCGTCGCTATCTTCAATTTGAGTGCTCACGGAGCCAAAACGGACTTCGTATGAGGAAGATACACCTGTTTTACTGAACAGTGCGCAAAACAGATTCCAATCCAAATTCAGGTACGAGATTGATTCTAGATAGATCCAATTTTTTTTCTTCTCTCTTTTTTTTCTCACGCTTTTTTTCTTCTTCTCTCTCTTTTTCTTTCCTTTTTTTTCTCTTTTTTTTTCTCTATCTTTTTTTTCTCCCTCTTTCCAAGACAAACTAGATAAGATGCAGATTGGATCAGGCGAAGATGTGAATGACCTCAACTATGATTATGACAATGAACAGTGCATAGCACGTGGTGGAAATTAATAGATGGGATGGTGGACAGCGGAACGGATAATGATGCAGCGGCGGCGTGACTAATGTGAACAGAACTCGAAACTCTAAAGGAACTAGACACTAAGACCAGCAACTGACACGACGATGCAACCGATAATTCAACTATGCAAGCAATGAATAGAAAATTGCAAAGGCTCAGGCTGGCTTGGATAAAGGATGAACAGATCTAACTCTTTTTTGTGGCTTTTTCTTGGACAATAGGTAAGAAAATAAATCTAATCTAGGAAAACTGGAAATTCTCACCGAGCAACCTGAAAACTGATACCACTTGATAGAGGCGGGGTGTCCCGATCTTTCGATGAGATGATAACTATCGATTTGGTGGAGACGACTTTGACGATCCGACTACAAACATGCACGACGTTGCGCCTTAGCAATCGCTAAACCAATCTCCTGAGGTTACTGACGATGCCGGAAGCACGGTCAGCCTGACCACGAAGGTCTATTCCTGCAAGCAATCGAAGAACGAGCAAGAATATGATAAAGCAATCTGAATATTGCAAATATATATGAGGTATTGATAATGGTGGGGATCCGTAAACGGTCTTGGTCTGGTCGTTGGACACAAACGAAGTACACGAAGTTGCAATGGCTAACTTTTAACTAAACAAATCCCAAGCAAAAGCTACTAGATGGATCTACTTATATAGGAGCAAGGGGTGGCAGCCAAGGAGGTGGGAGGACGTCCCAAGGCAGCCTAAAACTAAATCTAGGTCGTACAAGGCCAATGGGCCCAAGTGGAGGTGATGTAACACCTTTGGACTTGTAGTTTGACTCGGATTCTGCTGCAGCATCAGATTGTTTCGTCCACAACTCAACGCTCCGGACGAATTTGAAGGTGATTCTAATTGGGTTGGAAAGTGCACGAAATCTAGTTTCCAATGCAAAAAGAATCACCCAATTCGGAGTCCGTATGAAAAACTTGTGTGTGTTTTGAGTCAGGCATGTCTGTGCAGTCCGAATCTGAATCCAGAACGTGAGAGACTTGGACTCTATCTTCTCTTGGGCCAAAACTGACGTGAGAGAACTTTTTGGACAGCAAATAAACATCTCTTTCTTTCTTATCTTCATATGTGGATTGTACAAATGTCCCATACACCTGCAATTAGACAAAACACAAAAGTGTGTGAAGTATTTTTGTTCTGGATAACATAAATAGATTATTGAATAGTTTGCACCAGAAATCACCTAACAAATATGCATATATGCAATATTTTTGGTCATATCCAAGGTAGTCATGTCCTCATCATCCACCATGCTGGCAATAAGCTTAGCAAGCTGATTAGCTTTGTCCTGTTTGGCGCTAAAATCCTCCAACGCTTGCTGTTGCACCAGAAAGTATGCATCTAAATGCTCCAGGGACTTCCGCAGTCCTTCCGCTTCTTGTCGCAGCACAGCTGATCGATGTCTTTCAGCTTGTAGTTGAGACTCAAGAAACCGAACTGATTCACATAGTGAGTTTGAATAGCTTGTGTAAGCGGTAGTGGCCAGTAACTCGAACACTAAACCAAGACAGGACTTTGGGGTTGTCTCGCTGTCTTCAAGATAGTCTTCCTTAGTTGTTTTATCAGCTTTGTTGGAGACCAACAAGGATGTGTCACTATCCTGAACCTTATCTGCGTTACTTCCTTTACCATTGCTTAATAAGGCACTCTTCCCCAATATTCTGTCAGCATTCTAAAAGAAGAAACAAGCAGACACATAACAAGTTTAGCATCTACTAGTATATGAAATTCATTTCGGTGAACTAGTTCATTAGTAAGGTGGACAGGATTAAACTACCAAGTCTTCTATTGACAAGTACTAGTACGTAATAAAAGCATCAAACAAACATATATCTATGTCCTATGGTCACTGCATTGTCTTGCCAAATCAAAATAGAGACACGGTTCAAATCATATCAGTTCAAGACAAAGCAGCAGTGAAAGAATACAAAGCGTGGGAAACTACACCACGGGTCTACATGTACAACAACACTATTGGCTCTGTTGTGATGCTATTAATGTGCATGATATTGAAGTCAACTGTATACAAAATTGAAATTGAAATCAAAAGAGCTATTGATAAGAGCAAACCTGTCAAAGAAACATGCGTGAACATACCTGCCGTGCCATTGGAGTTTTGATTGGATCCTTTAATTTAAAAATAAGTTTGTATGAGTAAATACAATGATACAAGAGCAAAGCAATCATAGTTTAAAAAGGCGCGCCTAAGCGAGCGCTTAAGCGTGCCTAGGCTCTAGGCATTGGCAAAACGCATTGTGCATAACTACGCTTAATCTGTGCATAACTATGCATAAGCATGCGCTTTGGTTAGTAGCGTGCAAGGCGGTGGCAAAATGCACAATTGACGCCTAGCGCTTTTTTGAACTATGATAGCAATGGAATCTTAAATTAGAACATTTGTTCTTCAGGTTTAGGCACTTGTTCTACATGAACAGAGTACAGTAAGACGCAAGAATATAATACTTAAAAATAGAAAATGAGCTCATAGACCTTACCACATTCTTGGTTCGGGACCAGTACAGAACAAGGCGTTCCCAGTCATCGTCCAGTAAATGTGTCTCAGGAGAACGTAAGGGAATTTGATGAGTTTCTTTGCCGGTGAAGTATGTTTTCTTCAGGTAATTCCGATACTGCCACCATGCATTCTTGAAGATAGCAGAGGTATTAGCATAGGTTACCTCATCCTGAGTTTCCAAATCGGTCCTTCTCTATAGAGAAAAATGGGAAAATTTGCTGTATTATAACCATCATGGAGGTAGGATGTATGGGACGAAGCAAAGTAATTGCCATGAATAACATTACTTACACATAACTCCTGGACAAACACCTGCAACTGGCATTTTCCTTCATCTTCAGTATAATATTTCCAAGATGGGAAGATACGCACATACGATTTAACAACATCAAATGCGATAGATGCTAAACTACGACTGGCTGGTTGTGCTTCCTCCATGGGAATAGGCGTACTAACCGGTGGAGCTGGGGTTCACCGTGATAGTACTGGCCCTTTGGGCACTGGAGCTGCCTTACTAACTGCTCTTGTTTGGGAGCTCTATGGTGGAGATGGTGATGTGTCAACAGGACCTGGGTTACTATCGGCTGGGGTTGGGGTTAGATTGGGTGAAGCTGGTTCTCTATCCATCATAGTAGGGGTACAATCTGTGAGAGTTTGGGTTATGTGTGGTAGGGCTGGTTCTTGTGCATGTACAACCGGGGTGCTATCTCCACCAATAGGTAGCACTGTTTTGTTTGAAGACCGTGTTTTTATTCCGCTAGATACTGGCATCACCCGCTCCAATTCAAATGGCTGATAAACAGGAAACATAGTTGAATGTACAGACATTGTATGAGAGATAGATGCAATAGATAGTGTCGAAAAAAGAGGGCATGAAATAGTTGACATGTATATTGTTTAACTAAAACGGATAGCATGACATAATTTCACATATATGATGTCTATCTAAACTGGATAGCATAGCATAACATAATTCAAAGATATGATGAATAACAAAACAGGATCGCATGACATAATTCACCTACATGTTATCTAAGTAATCAGGATCGCATCATTTAATTCACATATGTGATTTATATGCTAATGATGAGGACATCAATACAATTGTTACACCCACAGCCCCTGCTGCTATACATACTGGACCAATTACTAGAGCTCGTGCACGCCAACTAAATTACCAAGTACTTTCGTTTCTTGGTAATGATTCTAATGTTCATGAGAATATGATGTTGCCTAAATTGGATACATTTGTTTTGCTTACAAATGAAGGGCCTAGCTTGGAGAAGGATGAACATTGGAGCAAGAACAAGCATGGAGATGATGGCATGCGCAAGGGGAACAAGAACGGAGTTACAAGTGATGATTTCAGGACTTTGAAGCCACCATAATGGGTGCATGAAGCCTTGGACGAAATATACAAGATGCCACTTCATAAATTTCGTCCCGAGGCTATTTTAGGTGCTGCGTCACCTTATTATTGGGCCAGGCCCATGTAATTTCGAAATACATAAGTATAGGCTATTTTTAGAGTCCGTATGTGTGGGGAAACAAGAGATAGGGTTGATTTCGGACCCCTCCACCAAGGGCCACGAAATTCCCCCGTCTTCCTCCATATATACAGCCCTTAGGGCATCGTTTAGACTTTGGGTTTTGTTTAGATTAAAAGTTCGCCATAGCTGCAACTTCGCGTACTTCGTTTGTGTTCAACGACCAGACAAAGGCGTCACAGAACCCCACCTTGATCAATAAAGCTTTCATCTTATATTCGCAATATCCAGATTGCAATCTCAGTTTCTTTCTTGTTCTTCGTTTGCTCGCAGGAAACAGACCCTCGTGGTCAGGTTGATCGTGCTCCGGCGTGGTCAATAACCTCTCGGAGTTGGTTTAGCGATTGCTAAGGCGCGACGTCCTCGCACGTTCATAGTCGGATCGTCAAAGTCGACTTCCACCAAAGCGAAATCCACCATCTCATCGAAAGACGGGACACCTTTGCTTCTATCAAGTGGTATCAGATTTCCAGGTTGCTCGGTGAGATTTTACAGTTTTTCGTAGTTTAGATCGAGTCTGTTCTTCATACCTATAGTCCACGAAAAAGCCACAAAAAAAAATTAGGGTTAGTTCATCATATCCGAACCAATCTGAGCCTTTGCATAATCTTTTTAGGGTTTTGCTTTGTTGAATTTGCGGTTGCATCGTCGTTTCTAGTTGCTGGTCTTAGAGTCTAGTCTTTTAGAGTTTCGAGTTCTGGTCATAAGTTGTCACGCCGCCGCCGCACCATCATCATCGCCCCTGCCATCTACCACCACCGTTTATCCGCCACCGCTTCGAATCCGTATCCATATACCACCACAGTTGTCATATACCACCACCGCTGCCATCTACCACCATATATCCACCACCAATCCGAGTTTTTGTCATATTAGGTTTGTTTTCGAGATCCATCTAGATTCCGATTCGTGTTTCCTTGCCGGAGTAGGTTTCGAAAAAAAAAGAGTCGGGTAGCCACGCTCCGTTTAGGCCCAAAATTTTTCGAAAACGCATTTTTCGAAAAATTTTCTGGCTATCCTATTTTTAGGTGTTTCTGAGTGTTTTGAGACAGGTGCCATTATAGGATGTTTTTTTTGACCCGTTTCCAGTTTTTGGGTCCGGGCAGTCAAAAAAAAAATTGGTCGAAAAAATTTCGTGCCCATCCTGTCAGTTTGAGCTAAGAAGAGTTTTGAGACACTCGCCATTATAGTGATTTTTCGCAAAAAAAAAAGCAGCGCAAAAAAAAAGAGCGCAAAAAAAAAAGAGCGAAAAAAAAATCCAGAGTGTGCTTTTCCCTTGTTTACGTGCCGCGCCGTGATTTTGTTAGTGTTCTAGGCTCGCGTCTCTAGCACAGTCTAGCCTAGGACCAGCACAGTACCGTCGTTGAGCGTTTATTCAACTTTGCATCTCTGAATTGATTATTGCTGACCCTTTTTGCTACCATATTATAAGCCTTCCCAGCTCCACATACATCTACGGCGTGCGTTTGACTCTCCCTGGTAATCGCTCTATCCAAGCTTTGAGAGTTTTTGACTACAACGGTTGCCGATCACCGCCTGCTGCTGGGTAAGAACTGGTAAGAATTTGAGATTTGCTTGACGGATTTGTGACACCCACCACCACCACTTGTTCGTAGTCTGTAGGATCATATTCTTGTGTGTTTCTATTGCTGCTAACCATGCCAGGATCACAAGCCGACGAGATTGACTGGGAGAATTTATCGAACAAGGAGCTTCATGATAAGTTTCAGCAAATGATGACTGAACAGGTGCAAGATGTGCTGAACAATTTTGAAGAGGCCATGGAGAAGATCACTGGCCTTGAGAAGACGTTCGAAACAAAGCTCGATAACAAGTTTAATGAATTGCTCGCGCGTCTTCCACCACCACCACCCGCTGCACCTAACGCACCTCTCCAACAACAACAACGACGACTGTCTCCACGTTGCGAAGCAGACCTCCGCCGAGCAAGCCGTGTTCCTCTTGCGTTTGGCCAAACTGTTGTTGCTGATGTTGATACTTCTGTGGCTCCTGCTGCTGATGCGGAGGAGGATGATTATGTGGGAGATTATGAGGATGAGGTTGATCAAAATCAACACTACGTGTAGCCACCTGTACCACCACCAGCAGGTCGACCTCAGGTATATATTCGTAATGGTAGGCCTGCACCACCACCTCAGGTACGAGATGATGTCCATATTCCTAAACTGAAATTGAATATTCCACCATTTGAGGGTAGATATGTTCCTGATATATATCTTACTTGGGAGTTAGAAACTGAACAACGATTTACATGTTTACAATATCCTGAGGAGAGACGAGTTGCTGCTGCCGTTTGTGCTTTCACTAGTTTTGCATGTGTATGGTGGTCTGAACATTGTAGATTATATCCTATTCCAACTACTTGGGCTGCTTTGAAAACTGCTATGCGTACGCGTTGGGTTCCACCATATTATCAACGTGAATTGCTTCAAATATTGCAGTGTTTAAGACAAGGGAAAAATTCTGTAGAAGAATATTATCAGGAATTACAAACTGGCATGATTAGATGTGGTATTGTTGAGGAGAATGAAGCTATGCTTGCATGTTTTCTGGGTCGATTAAATAGAGAGGTTCAGACCATTCTAGACTATAAGGAGTATACTAATATCACTCGTTTATTCCATCTTGCTTGTAAAGCTGAACGTGAAGTGCAGGATCGACAAGCATTGGGGCGAACTAACTTTTCTGCAGGCCGACCTTCATTATGGACACCACGTGCATCTTCTACTTCAACTGCACCAGCACCTCCATCCGGTGCCACCTCCAGCCGTGATACAAGAAAACAGGCACAACCACCATTATCTACCAAGAGCGCACCTGCGGGGCCTGCACAGCGTTCTTTTTCTTCCATGGCATCAACAGGGCACACAAGTGATATTATGTGTCGTCGTTGTAAGGGAGGAGGTCATTATGCGAGAGAATGCAAATCTCCGCGTGTGATGATTGCTATAGTGGATGGTGGATATGAGTCCGCTAGTGACTATGATGAGGAGACTTTGGCTCTTATTACACGTGAAGAACATGGTGGAGATGATTCTGATCATGAGACGCAATACATGGCTCCTGAAGACGCTGACAAGTATGAATGTTTAGTTGCTCAACGTGTTTTGAGTGTGCAGGTCACACAAGCTGAGCAAAATCAGAGGCACAATTTGTTCCATACCAAGGGAGTTGTGAAGGAACGTTCTGTGCGCGTCATCATAGACGGAGAGAGCTGCAACAACTTGGCTAGCATGGAGATGGTGGAGAAGCTTTCTCTCACCACAAGACCACATCCACATCCTTACTACATCCAATGGTTCAACAACAGCGGCAAGGTTAAGGTAACACGTACTGTTCGTGTGCATTTTAGTATCTCTACATATGCTGATTATGTTGATTGTGATGTGGTACCTATGCAAGCATGTTCCTTATTACTTGGTAGACCATGGCAATTTGATAAAAATTCTGTACACCATGGTAGAAACAATCACTATACTCTTGTTCATAAGGATAAAAATATTACTTTGCTTCCTATGACTCCTGATTCCATTTTGAAAGATGATATTAATAGAGCTAATAAAGCAAAACAGGAGACGAATAAGAGTGAAAATCAGATTGTGGCAAAAGAATTTGAGCAACAAATGAAGCCTAATAATAAACCATCTAGTGTTGCTTCTGAAATTAAATTGAAAAGTGCATGTTTATTTGCCACCAAATCTGACATTGATGAGCTAGATTTCAGCAAATCTGTTTGCTATGCTTTTGTGTGCAAAGAGGCATTATTTTCATTCGAGGACGTGCCTTCCTCTTTGCCTCCTGCTGTCACTAACATTTTGCAGGAGTTCGCTGACGTCTTTCCACAAGACGTGCCACAGGGATTACCGCCTATTCGAGGGATTGAGCATCAGATTGACTTAATTCCCGGTGCTTCACTACCAAACCGTGCACCATACCGTACCAATCCAGAGGAGACGAATGAGATTATGCGTCAAGTACAAGAGCTTCTCGACAAAGGTTATATACGCGAATCCCTTAGTCCTTGTGCTGTTCCTATTATTCTAGTGCCGAAAAAGGATGGTACATCACGTATGTGTGTTGATTGTAGAGGCATTAATAATATTACTATTCGTTATCGTCATCCTATTCCTAGGCTAGATGATATGCTTGATGAATTGAGTGGCTGTACAATATTCTCCAAAGTTGATTTGTGTAGTCGATACCATCAAATTCGTATGAAATTGGGAGATGAATGGAAAACAGCATTTAAAACTAAGTTTGGATTATATGAGTGGTTAGTCATGCCTTTTGGGTTAACTAATGCGCCTAGTACTTTCATGAGACTAATGAACGAAGTTTTACGTGCTTTCATTGGACGATTTGTGGTAGTCTATTTTGATGATATACTGATTTATAGCAGATCTTTGGACGAACATTTGGAACATTTACGTGCTGTTTTTATTGCTCTACGTGATGCACGTTTGTTTGGTAACCTTGGGAAGTGCACCTTTTGCACCGACCGAGTATCTTTTCTTGGCTATGTTGTTACTCCACAGGGAATTGAAGTTGACAAAGCCAAGATTGAAGCTATTGAGAGTTGGCCGCAGCCCAAAACGGTCACACAAGTGAGGAGTTTTCTTGGCCTCGCTGGATTCTATAGGCGTTTTGTGAGAGATTTCAGCACCATTGCTGCACCTCTCAACGAGCTTACAAAGAAGGATGTGCCTTTTGTTTGGGGTACCGCACAGGAAGAAGCCTTCACGGTATTGAAAGATAAGTTGACACATGCTCCTTTACTCCAACTTCCTGATTTTAATAAGACTTTTGAGCTTGAATGTGATGCTAGTGGAATTGGATTAGGAGGTGTGTTATTACAAGATGGCAAACCTGTTGCATACTTTTCTGAATAATTGAGTGGGCCTAGTCTGAATTATTCTACTTATGATAAAGAATTATATGCTCTTGTTCGGACTTTAGAAACATGGCAACATTATTTATGGCCCAAAGAATTTGTTATACATTCTGATCATGAATCTTTGAAACATATTAAAAGTCAAGCTAAACTGAATCGTAGACATGCTAAATGGGTTGAATTCATTGAGACTTTCCCTTATGTCATTAAACACAAGAAGGGAAAAGAAAATGTTATTGCTGATGCATTGTCTCGTCGCTATACTATGCTTTCACAACTTGACTTCAAAATATTTGGTTTGGAGACCATCAAAGATCAATATGTGCATGATGCTGATTTTAAAGATGTAATGCATAATTGTAAAGAAGGAAGAATGTGGAACAAGTTTGTTGTTAACGATGGATTTGTGTTTCGTGCTAACAAGCTATGCATTCCAGCTAGCTCCGTTCGTCTTTTGTTGTTGTTGCAGGAAGCGCATGGAGGAGGATTAATGGGACATTTTGGCGTGAAGAAGACGGAGGACGTACTTGCTACACATTTCTTTTGGCCAAAGATGAGACGGGATGTTGAGCGTTTTATATATGCCTTTGCCTGTACCTAGTGTTCCTTGGGAGGATATATCTATGGACTTTGTTTTAGGTTTACCTCGAACAAAGAAGGGGAGGGATAGCATATTTGTTGTCGTGGATAGATTCTCGAAAATGGCACACTTTATACCATGTCATAAAAGCGATGATGCTGTTAATGTTGCTGATTTGTTCTTTCGTGAAATTATTCGCTTGCATGGTGTGCCAAATACTATTGTTTCAGATCGTGATACTAAATTTCTTAGCCACTTTTGGAGATGTTTATGGGCTAAGTTGGGGACTAAACTGCTTTTTAGTACTACTTGTCACCCCCAAACTGATGGACAAACTGAAGTAGTCAATAGAACGTTGTCTACTATGCTTAGGGCTGTTTTGAAGAATAATAAGAAAATGTGGGAGGAATGCTTGCCTCATATTGAATTTGCTTATAATCGTTCATTGCATTCTACTACTAAGATGTGCCCTTTTGAAGTTGTGTATGGTTTCCTACCTCGTGCACCTATTGATTTGTTGCCTCTTCCATCTTCGGAGAAGGTTAATTTTGATGCTAAACAACGTGCTGAATTGATTTTAAAAATGCATGGGTTAACTAAGGAAAACATTGAGCGTATGAATGCTAAATATAAACTTGCTGGAGATAAGGGTAGAAAACATGTTGTGTTTGCACCTGGAGATCTTGTTTGGTTACATTTGCGTAAGGATAGATTTCCTGATTTGCGCAAATCAAAGTTAATGCCACGTGCTGATGGTCCCTTTAAGGTGTTAGAGAAAATAAATGATAATGCATATAAACTTGAGCTGCCTGCAGATTTTGGGGTTAGTCCCACTTTTAACATTGCAGATTTGAAGCCTTATTTGGGTGAGGAAGATGAACTTCCGTCGAGGACGACTTCATTTCGAGAAGGGGAGGATGATGAGGACATCAATACAATTGTTACACCCACAGCCCCTGCTGCTATACATACTGAACCAATTACTAGAGCTCGTGCACGCCAACTAAATTACCAGGTACTTTCGTTTCTTGGTAATGATTTTAATGTTCATGAGAATATGATGCTGCCTAAATTGGATACATTTGTTTTGCTTACAAATGAAGGGCCTAGCTTGGAGAAGGATGAACATTGGAGCAAGAACAAGCATGGAGATGATGGCATGCGCAAGGGGAACAAGAACGGAGTTACAAGTGATGATTTCAGGACTTTGAAGCCACCATAATGGGTGCATGAAGCCTTGGACGAAATATACAAGATGCCACTTCATAAATTTCGTCCCGAGGCTATTTTAGGTGCTGCGTCACCTTATTATTGGGCCAGGCCCATGTAATTTCGAAATACATAAGTATAGGCTATTTTTAGAGTCCGTATGTGTGGGGAAACAAGAGATAGGGCTGATTTCGGACCCCTCCACCAAGGGCCACGAAATTCCCCCCCCCTCTTCCTCCATATATACAGCCCTTAGGGCATCGTTTAGACTTTGGGTTTTGTTTAGATTAAAAGTTCGCCATAGCTGCAACTTCGCGTACTTCGTTTGTGTTCAACGACCAGACAAAGGCGTCACAGAACCCCACCTTGATCAATAAAGCTTTCATCTTATATTCGCAATATCCAGATTGCAATCTCAGTTTCTTGCTTGTTCTTCGTTTGCTCGCAGGAAACAGACCCTCGTGGTCAGGTTGATCGTGCTCCGGCGTGGTCAATAACCTCTCGGAGTTGGTTTAGCGATTGCTAAGGCGCGACGTCCTCGCACGTTCGTAGTCGGATCGTCAAAGTCGACTTCCACCAAAGCGAAATCCACCATCTCATCGAAAGACGGGACACCTTTGCTTCTATCAGCTAAACAGAGGGCATTCGATATGATGTCTGAACTAAGAACATGGTGTTGAATATTGTGTATATGATGTCTAAACTATGCAATGGAAGACACCGTATGCATGATATGAGCAGTATAATCGTGCCAAGTTAGAGCATACACCTCAGTAGGGGAATAGGACTGGTCATCTATCTCTGAATCCATCTCTGAGGAGCTATCGGGACCCAACAAGAGATCTGCTTCGACAGGTAGCACTGTATGCTCTGAAGGCCTTGTTTTCACTCCATATTTTTCCATCTCCCACCCAAATGGCTGATTCACAGGAAGAGTAGTTTAATGTACAAACATTGTCGACAAATGGAAATGTAATGAAGAAAAGGATGGGCAAGATATCATTCAAATATATGATGCCTGGTTAAACAGGATGGCATTGCACATTTCACATATATTATGGCTGGCTAAAAGACATGACACTGCATAATTCCCATATATGATATAGAAACTAAACAGGTGGCATTACAGAACATGTCTAAACTAAGCAGATGACATATATGATGTCAAAAGTAGGCACTGCAAGGCAACATATGCATGATATGACTAACATCATCATGCCAAGGTAGAGCAAACACCTTGGGCGGTAAATAGGAGTGGTCAGCGGCGTCTGAATCCGCCTCAGAACAGATATCTTCCTCTGGATTACAATCTGGAGAGGGGTGGGGAGGCTTTGCCATTGAACCCACCATGGAGCGATGTCTGCATGACATTGCATTGCCGCGCAAAACTCTTCTTTTTTTCTCTACATGTTCAGCATAACTGTGTACAATATCTGACATGCATACGAAAAAATATGGTGAGATTATGTAAGGAGAGCATGCAGAAATTTAGAGTGATGGTAACAACTAGTGGATGGATCCAAAAATAATGATAGCAGGCTGATGATTGCTTTAAATTAATAAAAAGACAGATGATGATTGCTTTACTATTTGTTTCCCACCCAAGATGAACAACATAGGCATACCCTAGGTGAACCAGATATTAGACAGTCATGCTATTCATTGCTGCCTCGATATGTGCCCCACAACTAATTTAGAACTCAAGTTTGAACATGAATTTGGACCTGAGTTTGGAGTCCAAGAGCTGAACAGGACGATAAAGTAGCAGGTAAGTTTAAGCAATGCATAACATAAGCAGAAACAAAAGAGTGCGACCTCTCTTGTGGACCCATGTACTCCTCAGGTTCATTTGCTGAGTTGATGATGGTGATGCCGTTGGGGTGCGTGTCGGCGGCAGGGAAGGAGATCTAAGGCGGCGAAAGACGGTCAGGAGTCATGATGTCTGGTTTGGTGGATGCTTTTGTCGATGGAGCAGCTCAGGTGAGGTGGACGACATCGCGGCAGGAGCAGGACGAACCACACAAAGTTCCCTTCGACACGTACCTGTAACCGAAGTAATTCTGTGAGGGCTCATTTGGCTTGCATGATTCTTAAAACGCAGGGATAGGAAAAACACTGGAATAGGATAGGAAAATGCACATGGTAAACAGAGCATTTGTAAACACAGGATTTCTATCAACTTGGGTGTTTGGTTTACAGGAATTGGAAGAGCGGAGGAATGCAAAGAAACATGGCCAAAATAAAGAGAAACCATATGAAAGCGTGTACAGTTAGAATGTTATTCTGGCACTAATGCACTTGGTCTTGTTTTCATGCATAGGATTTTGAAAAGTAGGTCCAGGTGGATGTTTTGCTTCATTCCTTTCAACAAAATGCATGAATAATTGAATTGTAGAGTGCCATTGGAAAATTCCCTATTGCTATGTTTTTCCGTTGAAACAAAATATCCCTAATGGATCGACGTGAATGTATAGTAATAAGTGACGCAACAAGTGTACAACCTCTTTGCCCTAGCCGTGTCGACCTCAGCATCATTGGGTTGGTCGCTGAAGCAGTTGAGGCAGAGGTGGCTGTCGGAGGTGTGGAGGAAGATCTGAGGAATCTGTAGACGGCGTCCAAGGCACTGCTCTGCTGTGATGGATCGTTCTGCCGTGGGAGCAGCTCCGGTAAGCCGTAAGACGTCAAGGCTGAAGCAGCACAAGACAGACATCATCAATCTCAAGTGGGATTATAATAGCATCTCCAATAGATGATGAAAAATGGATGTAAAATTAACATCACCAAAAACCACCCGACTACAACAGATGAGGTAAAAACTGTTGACTCTGAACTTAACTGTCGAAAGCGAAATTAACTGTGGACTCTGAATGCTACTGTCGAAACTGAATGCAATGGTAGCAGAGAGACACTTGACATGTAGTTTAGGGAGGGAATGTAGTTCATCTTCAACATGCACACCCTTGAGCTGCCTGCCACCACCGGCTGAACCGCCGGCCCCAGCGCCGCCTCGCCGCCCCGAAACAACTCGCCACCGCCTCCCTAGCCAGCCCTCTAGGCCCCCCGCCCCCCACCCTGAACCCTAAGATAGATAGTGGGGTACCTCTCCGGCGAGCCCCCGTCCCCGCTACGGGTGGTTCTTCCTTAACTCTGGCGAGCCCCC